>NC_136495.1:29192382-29324882 GCF_053919585.1 Euprymna scolopes | reverse complement strand
TAAAAAACAATTAATTATTTGGTTTATTTACATTTCAAGTCATATATGGTTTAACTGATTTTATCTGAAATCTAAAACCGTTTTATTTTAAAACCAAACACCGGATTGCTTTTGGGCCACTTTGCATGAATCGAACATCAGTTTTTCAGTGGCATACGAGAGTCAATGTAAGCATGGACTTTGTTAAGGATGATGAGAGTTGTGGATAGGGTAAGAAAGTCCAAACAACAAAGTTGATTGGTCAAATAAAGAATTTCATGGATAAAGACCGACGTGTGTCTATAGAGACTATAAGCGCACAGTTTGAAATGTGGGAAATTATACACACAATTATTCAAGAGAAACTGAAGTTGTGGAAGAGGTGTGTTACGTTTGTCGAAACTAAAAATATTTCAAAAACGTAATCTTGACGAAATCTGTTGATGACCACTAATACAACACTATCCTTCTCAGATACCCTTTTTTACCAAGATGGGCAGTAAAACAATTATTCACTCCTCTATAGTTCAGACCTTGCTATCTGTGACTTTTGGTTATTCCCTAAGCTCAATTAAACCCTGAGAAGCTGTCAGTATGAAATAATTCAGGCGATAAAAAAGGCAGTGACGAGAGTGCTTGTCACGCTCAAACATAAGGACTTGTATAGCGCCTTTAAAACGTTGTTTAAACGGAACAATCGTTCATTTCTAGTCAGAGGGGATAATTTCGAAGTGGAATAGAGCTTAATGTGTGTACTATCAATAAAACTGCCCATACGTAAAAAAAAAACTGTGGAAACTTATTAAAGGCATATTGTATTCTCGTTGGCGGTCCTTATTGTAAAGCATGGAATGTACTGCTAAGATAGTCAACAGCAGGGTCGACCTATTACATTGACTATTTGCAGTTGAGCAGTGCTCGTGGAGCCACGCCAATTATAACGATTGGGTGCTTTACGCCGGATCATTAATAAATCCAGTAGGTTTAGAAATTTCCGCCTTGCAAGAATTGTCACTTTACTAGTCTCCTTGGCGATCAGGTGAAATAAGAACATGTTGCAAATGCCTGTGCATTTCCATCGCTTGAAGTAATCCACAGAGGCTGCTTAATGTCCAAGGTCTGTCGCCAACATCGGTATGGAAATCAGTTTATGTCTCGAGGATACTTGATAACGATTACCGCTGAATGAAATTGTATGAATAATTCTAATATTAACGTATATGGCTCAAGCTTACTTTTATTATCAAAAGATGCAATCGTGCCTATTTAATGCATATTGATCGAATTATTGATGACGAAATACGAACGAGCGTTTCATGGCTTATATTATTTATTCTGCGACAAAATATTGGCAGTCTTGTTTTTAAAAGGAATTGAAATCTGTACGGAGTACATTCTTTGTGATATATATATATATATATATATATATATATATATATATATATATATATATATATATATATACACTGTTTTAACAACAACCAATACTTCCAAAAATAGGTTGATAGCAACAAAAAGTGTATTTAATTGTTAGTTACAATGGTTTAAAGACAATTTCAAACAAACATCGTTTGAAAATTTTCAAAAGAACAACCTTTCTTCAGACTTATTAAATAAACACACTTTAACAAAAAAACATTAAGGCAAAGCAATATTTCCTTTATAAGAAAAGGAAAACAAGCGTGAACACTTTATCTCTGTCGCATCTTTGCAAATTATTTTTGAAAGATTTATATATCTACATATTTTCGTATCTTAATAAAAAAAAAACGAATTTCAAACTAAAGACCGAATTATGTTACCACTAATTACCTATGCCCATTAAATATGTTTTATTAATAACATTTATCGATTTCTTAAATTAGATTTTTATATTTCTTTATTTAACAAATCTTATTTCGTTTAAACATTTAAAAATATTTTTTTTAATTTTTCTTTTTTTTCCTTTTTCATATTTTTAAATTTTTAATTTTATTAATTGTATTTTTTATATTGTTTTTTAAAACAGGAGTAAGCAACTAAGTTAAATTGTTACGGAACTACATAAGGTTCGTATATATATATATATATATATATATATATATATATATATATATATATATATATAAAGAGAAGAATAGAAAATAGAGAGAGATGGAGATTTCCACAGTCAAACAACGTCGCGACTGACACAAGCCATGAAAGTCAAGAAAGCGAAAATAAAACATTCGATGTTCCCCGCATTTGGACGTCCGGTTCGCTGCCTTTCATGTCTTTTGCGAGCTGCAACCTTGTTTGACTTTTGAAATAATGATATTATTTTTTACATTTAGAAAATTTTAATATTTATATAGAAGGAAAGTTCATCTTTTTAATACACGGAACATCAAAATCAAATGTACATCATCAGAAGACGAGGTGTGAGATTTATAAATACACATGAGAACTGGCTTAATGTCATTTACTTAGAAATATAACAGAGTATTAGATTGACACAACAGTAGGAATTATGTTTAGAGTGCAGGTATGAATAAGATAGGAAAATAGGGGTATATATATAAATATATATATATATACAGTAGAAGTAGTATATATATATATAGTATATATATATGTATATATATAGTATATATATAGTAGGAGTAGTATATATATGTGTGTGGGGGGTGAGAGAGAGAAATACAAGGGAGAGAGAGAGAGTAGAGAATGTTAATGGAGAGACTAGTAGATAAATATTACCAGTTGAAAATGAGCAAGATAATGTAGCTAAGGTTGTTGCTGGTTATCCAAGTAAAGTTATTAAGGAGAATCTGAGAACTGAAAAAAAATCAGAGAATAACGAAATTCTGACAACTAATTCGTGATGAACCTTTGGAACTCAGATGTTCTCTGTAAGTTATTGCGAATTAGCAAATCACCGATCACATTCTGAAACGAACGCATTCTTAGATATCAGTTTAATATAATTATGCAAAATGCAGAAATCAATGTACATACATCCAGCCAGATGACTCTGCGAAGTTTTGTTGACTAAGAATTGACTGAATGAAAATCCAAGTTATAAATCTACTTGTCAACTAATTGTAACATGAAGTTGGTATAAAATATCCAGGCGAATAAAGTTCGGCAAGTATCTTTGAAAGCAGATACTGTTTCTGGATGGCAAGGTATAAGCTTAATAGAAAAAAAAAACAATATTATAGATCTTTCGACGTATCAAACCAAAACCAATCATGGCAGAATAAAAAAAAAAACGAAATATGAAAATAAAGATTTAAATAAAAGTAACATGAGCATATAATAAGAAAATAATAACATATTACAAATTAAATTGAAATATTTTATGAAATAGATACCCTATTCCTTCCCGGCAATACATAAGAAATAAATATACAAAAATATATCCCATTTATATAATTTCTATAATATAATATAATATAATATAATATATATATATATATATATATATATATATATATATATATATATATATATATATATATAATTTAAAGGAGATTAGAATAATAGTCTAAAGAGCTAAGTGTATTTTAATGTAACAGTGAAATTACTAGTTTAATTAAAATTTGCTGATGAGGAGACCGTGCTTACCAAAACAACTATATATAATTGTTCTACATAACTTCATGTATACCACAAATAAAAAGCACGGATTTCCGAAACGATCGTACAGATAATTGACTTTGTTGTTGTTCCTTCTTATGAAACTGATTTTTAATTTAATTAAAATTTGATTTTTAAATTAAAATTTTTTTTTTTAAATTTTTAAATTGAAAATCACTTTACTTAATATATATATATATATATATATATATATATATATATATATATATATAAAGCTGAATGTCTGTGTGTGTATGTGTGTGTGTGTCTGGTCACGATTAGGCCTCCATATTGTTGACTCTTTAAAAAGAAAACTGATTACATATAATGATAGATGATGTATCGAGACACAGGAATGGGTATGTTTGATCTGGCAGAACAGTGGTTCATTTTAATTGTGGGTCTACGTTCGCGCCTGGTCCACAAAGTATGGAAATAAAAAAAATAAAAATTAATAAAAAAAAACGTTTACAAGTGTTTTTGATATGGATGTACATAAGAATACTTTGATAATATGTTTAAACTTAAATAGGGATATTATAATAAAATTGTGGGGTCTGTGTTCGCGCCTGGCCTCCATAGAATGGAAATAGGCACTCACTTTAATAAAGACATTTCATATCTATCTGCGTAAGTATACTTTTATAGCTATGTTTCAGTTTGAAAAAATATAGTATAATAAAATTATGGGGTGTTCGTTCGCGCCTGACCTCTATAGAATGGAAATATTACACAAATTTTACAAGGTATTTTAATAAGGATCCCCAGAATATTGTGATAAGTGTTTTAGTGTGAACAGATATGGCATAATAAATTATAGGGTTTATCTATTTTATTTTTACTTTCATCATATTTTGCTTTGGTTTTGATACCCCCAAATTCGAAGCTATTTCTTTACAACCCTTCCTTTTCATAACCTATCATACTTTCATAAATCAGAGTCCATTTTCTGTAGGCTTTTTTTGTACCCAGTCAACGACGGGTACTTTCTCTTGTATATATATATATATATATATATATATATATATATATATATATATATATATATATATATATATATTAGTCATCAGCCCATTTTTACTCAGCAAATATAACGTTAAGTCAAAACAGAAGCTTTTAATTGTCATCATATCCACACAATCTGACAATCAAACAATCTTTTGTTTCCATGGGGAACGCCTTTTCAGTTATACACCCGTTTTAAAAGCCGTAGAAATAATAATTTATATATATCACTATACTTTTTTTCTCATTAAAAATTAACAAAATGTACTTTAAAATTTGTTATTGTAGCCGCCACTTGATAACCTTTCTATAATAACAAAGACAAAATATATTCTCGACATGAGCGACATTGAAGAATATTTAACAACAGTAGCATCTATCTATTTTCATAAGTAATGCAGACGAGTTACTCATTATTACCGAGGATAATCTATAAATTCAAATACTTATTATTACTGAGGATTCAAATCTAAGATTGAATCCAACGTCCATAACAAAAATCTTTTTCTTGACGTTCCTATCTGATAGTAATGTCAGCACATGCTTCTATAAAACGTAACTATCAACCTAAATTTTTGCCTTGTAAATTTCAATAATAAATGTTGTCCTAGAAATAGATTAAAAAATCGTAAAAACGACTCCTTAACCGTGCTTAAATAATCTGCTTAACTAAACAAAGCAATACTTGTTGAACTTTAAAACATCAAACAATACTTATTAATACCGGACTCGACTACCTAACTATATGTTAGACAAACAAATTAAACCCATAGTGCACACCATAAAAATCTACAACTATTAATAATAATAGCACACAGATCAACAAAAACTACATGAACTTGTTTTACAACAATCAAATGCAAGCCAACCTTAAAAAGAGCTCTGAGAAATAGCATACATATCACCAGCAGACAACAATTATAACATTAGATTACCGTCTACTATAAACAATTCCAAATTCCAAACCTAGTAATTATGAAGAATATTTTCCAAGTTTTAAACTGTTAGAAATTAACAATGTCTTCTATTTGTTTAAATCAAATGGTTAAACAAAAGAATGTCATATTGTTTTAATTCAAACCGTTAGAAAAACAGTATTATCTGCAGGTGTAACTGTCGCATAGGCCCGTATACCTGCTACAATAATCCATAGATCAATAGTTTTGTTGATTACACACCCACCAAGTTGTCACACAATTTCCTTTGCTTTATATCCACACTAGCACAATCTTCCAACATCACAAAAATGAATACGACTGTTCCACTTCCGAAGTCAGGCACATCTTAGATCAACGCGCAGACATAATACATTATTTTAAAAAGCTGAAAATACTAGAAGCTATGTGTGTGTAAATGCGTAAATTCACACTCAACACAGCTTTAATATAAAACAAAAAGCGTTAAATGACTTAAAATGATATCATAACAATGACAGGCCACCATTAAATGACTATCCCAGTAAATGACCCAGCAACTTACTCATATAACAGCAGCTTACACGTATTAGAAAGGATAAGATAGTAAGAAATTAACAGAGCTATAAAAAGGAGATAAAGCTCTAGAAATTGAACTATACGTTTTGCCTGTTGTGAGCTCTGGAGAGTGTGAAAAAGTATTTGACAAGTGCATTGAAATCAAATAAGACGCATTCAATGTCATAATATGTAAGAAACCTGCTTTGGTGAGAATCTCCAAAATCTCACAGGAAGTCATGGATTCCTGAGGAAAGAATATACTGATGTGACATTCCATGCCAAATTATCCATTTAGAGATCGAATTTTCACTCCCCCTCTAAGAAATGTTGATCCTTTTGACCCTGTAACTTATGATGAACCGCCAAATTTCAGATCCAACAATCGATGGGAACCCTGCTTTTGAGCCCAGCTAAAATAAGACCAGGAGGCCGAAAAGAACTGTCGCTACAAAATTTTAAATTTTTTAGACAAGTATTTAGTTTCTGATCTGGAAATTTGCAGCTAGTGTGGGTTTTTGACCGGGCGATCCGAAAATCAATGTTAGAAAGCCAAAGACGTCCATCTTGTGGAACTTTTTGCCCATTTATATTGCGAGACAACTTTTGCGGGAACTTCTGAAAGAGTATAACTTTGGGGTTTAAGAAAATACAACTATTGGAGTCAGATGTAATATCTGTTTTCATATTTAGAAAGCCAAAATATATAAGTTTCAGAATGTATATATATATATATATATTTATATATAGAGAGAGATGTATACTTGGTAAATACGTTCATCAAATTAGAATGTAAGGTCGAAAGTTGACAATTTTCCAAAGATCGTAGCAAAAACCGCTCTTGTTCTGTGTTCTTCTACCGGTCTTATCCATTACAGTTTTTTGATTGCAGATTAAACCAGTCCGGCGGAGAAGTACTGTCAACATATGGATGAAATCCATCTAAAACTTCGACAAACATACCCAGCAATAGTCAACAGAAAACGGCTGAATTCTCCTCTACGACAATTCCCGGCCGCACGTTGCTATACCGAACTATCTGTTTATAATCGACTGAGATCAAGTAATAACCGTTTGACAGGCAAACATTTTACATTCTTCAGTTTTTTTTTTACTTTATTTTTGTGATTACGAAACTCGGCCTCATTCGTCATACTCTCCAGACGTCTCTACTACGGACGGCCACGTTTTCAAGTATATCGACAACGTTCTTCGTGACAAATGCTTGAAAAATCCTAATCGATATAAAAAAACGCCATCAGCGACTTTTTCGCCACGGAAACATTTACATTACTAGCATTAATATACTTGTTTTGAGTTGGCGAAACTGGGTCAATTCTGATGTTGCTTATTGAAATAATTAGTTTTTTTGACTCGAGACATATTTAAAAAGTTAAACATTTTTTGAGTCGAGACAAATTAAAAAGTTAAAATCTACAAGAAATTTCTTGGCAACCTGATTTACACTTACTCCCGCATACATATATATATATATATATATATATATATATATATATATATATATTGAGAGAGAGAGAGAGAGACAGACAGACAGACAGATATATATGCACACATAGATATAGTTATAATAATATTTTTGCAACCTCAGACATTTTTATTTATTATAAGATTTTACAGGTTCGAGAAAACTATACACCTAAATATTATATTATCCGTTGTGATTTTTGTTTGCTGTTTAGTCAGAAGCGTGATGTGTCCGTACGAAGAATGCCAACAACCCCTGTTCACGTACTGTTATATTGTTCCATAGCACACATTTTTGGTGAATTAAAACTGCCCTTCTTTTTACACCTTGTTTTTGCCGAAAGCATATACACGGGACTAATGTAAATCCAATATATACAAAGAACGGTCTTTTTTAAACTCTTTTTCTAAAATAAAATCATAGTCGGCATCGCATTATTCAGAAATCTTTTGCTGGTTGTTGATCTACATTCTTTTGCATTACTTCAAGCCAATATCCGACAATCAGGAAATGGCCGCACGTTGTCTACTCCATTTGCAACGGTGACTATCTTCTGTGACAAGGTTGCATCACATATGCGACGCCACGTTTCGATATCTTTGTTGCCGGTGCCACACCCTCAACCACGTCATCTCCTCCTATTTACTTCGATCGGATTTGTTCGTTCACTTCTTTTCTTCTTTATCTCCCCCATCTATTCTTCTTTCTTTCTCTCTGTCTAACTCTGTCTCTCTCGTATCTCTCTTTTGTGGCTTCGGGTCACGCGGTTACAGCATATCTGCCAACACTCGACTCTCATGCAAAATAAATAGTCTGTCTCTACGTGAGATTCTTTTCATTGTTTGTGACGCCTTCTGTTTTTTTCGGTATTTAAAAATAAATAAAATTATCTTATTGTTTGGTGCGCGACTTTGTAGGCCTATTAAAGGTTTTGTCCGTCCGTTACGTTTTAGTTAAACGCTCAATTTCAAGCTTCCGCATAGAAATGTTTTCTAGTCAGTCAATTTAATTTTAAATGTTTTTTTTATTTGTCTGTTATCTTTTAATCTAAAACAGTATAGTAATATATTAGTAACGCTTAACTTAACGTATGAGAATTGCAATTACTATCACTTGGACGATTTGGACGTAGTTTCAACTTCATTCATAAATGTGTGTGTGACATCTAAGCCAGCATCGATTAACATTAAAGGGAACCTATTTTTTTTATTTTGTTAAACCCAGCGGCCAAATAAAATAAGCTTATTCAGATAGTACTAAGGATCGCATTACGCGTATATTGACTGTTTATATATAACATATATTTAAGAAAAAATGTTATTCTAAAGAATTTAAGTAATTAATTGCAGAACAATGATTCAATAAGGTGTCTGTGCATATTTTTTAAGTGTGGAACAGGAACAACTGTAAAATAAGAGAAATACATGCTTTCAAACTTTCGGTGCACAACAAGAAAATTAAAATCAGATAAAAAAAGTGATAGTTAATAATTCCTCTTGACAAACTCTGGTGTTGCAATTGGCGGGAGGGTCGACTACTTCCTCAAAATAACCGTGTTTAAATATCAGTTTACTTTCTAGGTAGGATGAAAACTTTGATACAATAACACAGTACAATGCCCTTGCTATTTTCAGATGCCTTACCATTCTTTTAAGCTTGCGTTCTAATGGAATTGCTAACCGATCATCAGAACTATTTGAGCAACTACAATCTACTGAACAACTAATATTTAACTGTTCAGTAAGAACGCTGTCGACGTGAAATTTGCTAATGACCACAGATAAACGACATACCTAGGACATCTATAATACAAATCTCAATAGTCGGTTTTTGTGTATATATGTATGTGTGTATGTCTGCCAAAAACTTTCGACACACGCGACTCATCCTGACACGATCCGTATCGTTTTGAAGCTCAACGTCTCGGACAAAAAAAAACATTAAAGAATTGGTCTAAACTTTAATGTCTTCATCCGGAACTGGGCAGATTTCTACAAGGATGGAGTCGGTTTTTGCGTCGCCGTTTTCGCAAGTCATCGTATGGGTTTGATAGACTTCGCTTAATTTCAACGTTCTAAACTTCCGGTCGGAGGATAGAGACATCGGTTAAGACGTCACGTTTTGGTTTTTAACTATTTTGTCTCCTATGCGTTACGGGCTCGAGCCTACCTTCCTACTACCACGTTTTTAACACCACTGTCTTTTGTTGTTTTGATTCCCTCCCCCGCTACTACTTCTATTTTACTCCTCGGGGTTCCTTAGTTCACCACCTACACACACCAGGGCACCGCCACTTATGTTGTTTTGGCTCCTTCTTAGGTTCTAATGACACAAGCTAAACCACCGGGTAACTGAGTGAGGTTGGGTCTTTGTCTGACTTTATACTATAGGTAAGGGGACAAAAAGCTACAAACACCTGCATTAGTATATGTCGAGTGTATGGGGATAATGTTGGTTTTCAAATATTTTTTAGCTTAGTTTTCAAAAGAGAAATTAATCACTAACAGATGCTCCTCATTCTGATTAGCCAAAAATAATCGACAGAGACCAAGTAATAACCGTTTGGCATCCAAACAGTTACATTCTTCAAATGAATTGTACACTGTTTTAGTTCCTTTTACATAAAGGCGACCGAACCTGTTGGCCAATAAAACACACGGCTCTTATAAAATATACATTTATGTATGATTTTACCTATAATTCAAATAAAACTTTCATAAACAGGAAACAGTAATCATACAACAAATATTGTTAATAACGAACAAAATCTTTGTTTGAGTGGATGAATAACGCGTAAAAGATTTATGTCTTTCAGTCGAAATGCAAACAATCCATTTCAACTTTACATGTTTCTTTTACTTTTGTGTCTGTGCGAATTCATAGATCGTTACATTTATTTTTTTAATATCTATCTGTCGTAAGCGCAAACGTTAAAGAACGCAGCTGGGGCGCTAAATAATTTGAATTATATTCTAGATAATGAAACCCGAGTCATCTTTCTTAAACATTTGAAATCAATACTATATATAAAGTAGAATATAATAGTCCATAAATAATTGGTTCTCTAATTAGAAGTATGAAATCTGCGCGAATTAAAATATATTAAAACATAGTTTACGACCGGGCAAGGCCAGATTCCTTCTTTAGTAAAAAAAAAAAAAATAAGACCAGTAAAATGAAATATATACAGTATTGAGCGTTTTCTTGTGACTAAAGCGTTTAGTTCACGATGCTATTCAAAACAAATAAGTTTCTCTTTAATTAGTGTAAAAAAACGGGCAAATGCAATATGTTGCGTTTAAAGAAAGACTTTGCTTGTAGCTGTTGAATTTGTCTTCCTTGGACTCGCAACGTAGAGAGGTATTTCTAGTTACAAACATCTGAAAAACATCCTAAATTTATTATCAGGACTTAAGCTATCCTTTAAGCTACCAATGGCGTTACTCCCTTTAGCGGACTCTCCACTTCTATCGTTTCGTGTTCTGTTGGGTATTTTGCCGTCATGTCTGTTTACAGCAGTAGTAAGCCGAGGTGACATCTAAGATAAATCTGTCGACTGTGCGAATCCATACCATATCTAATAGCTTACGCATTTTTTACTATCTAATCAAAATATTGCTACCACGTGTGGATATGTTTGTTAAAATTACATTTCGTATGTTTGTATGATAGTACAATCAAGGATACAAAAAAAATGTAATTAAATGAGGGAAATTATAAAAGTAGAAGCTCCCCCGGCATTTGATGATGTCTCCAATGAAAGGGTAAAGTTTTGCTGCTCTCCATGTAGTCGCGTATATTAAGGTCAAAGTAATACTGGCGGTAAAGTAGCAAAATTATGCTAAACTGCATCAATCGACCATAAGGTGAACCTTGGTTGACGCTGCAGAACCTATTAGATTTCAGACACATATGAAATCTAATAACGAACGATCTATTCTGTTCCATCGATCAGCTATCCCTAGAAAATATTCGTTTCTAGTTTCTCTGGTTTATCCTTTCTTGTTTTAAATGCACTTCAGCGATCTCAAATCTCTTATTTATAGTTTACGAGAAACAAAGGGAAATATCATTTTATTTAATTAGCAAATGTGTTCCTTCTTTGTAAGTGCGCATAAGGTATGTGTGAGTTTCTATCGAGTTTTTTCTTCGGAAAGACTTCCAATCTTTGAAATATAACATATTATACAAAGCTTATTAATGTACCCATGTGTGGTGTGCGTGTGTTGGTGCAGACATATGCAGTGCACATATGAAAAAAAAAACATTAACCCAGAAATAATTTGAAGCATTCTATGAATGTGAAATAAATCCATTACATATTCAGTAAAGAATCCGAGCTGAAAATAACTGTCCAGTTTTTATTAGAACGATCAGAAGAGTTTTAAATAGCAATAGTGTAAAATAAGGAAGAAAAACCAGAAACGATATTCGCCAAAAGGCATGAAAAAAGCCATGCTCTACTTCACAAAAGAGGTTCCAAACATAAAACCGTATATGGAGCAATGTTTTGTTCGCATATGAGAACAAACTTAATATTGATGATCCATACAGTGGCATGATGCAGAAATTCATTTATAGTCTTTTTTCTACCAGGGCTATTGGAGAGGTAGGAGGAGGTCTGTTTATATTTGGTGTCATATCTCCTTCTAATACTATGTAGTTGCACATTGTTACTCACAGTAAATGCATATAGTTATGTAAACAGGCTGAAATAGACACCGCTTAAGAATAAAGGAAGGCGATCATGTGGCGAGAACGAGAAATTTCAGCAAGACAATGCACCAATCTACAATGCTGGTATTTAAATATATTCTTTATTGGATGAAGATGTCACTGTTTCGCAATGGCATGCTGTGTCCACCGGACTTTAATGCCATTGAAAATCTGTGGAGATACCTCGCTAAAAGATTTTTAAAGTTTTTTTTTTTAATTAATAGTGGTGTTGTTACACATTAAAAGAGTAAACTATTTTTGAATAATTTTGTTAAAGAATCATTTACGTGTATGTTTCTAAATTTTTCATTCTGGTTTATTAAAAATAATTATGGCTGCATGTTCTAAATATTATGCTATTTTATTATATTTACTATATAAGAGTATCAAGCCTCGTTTTAAAAATCAGTTTAATAGCTTAGAATAAATAAAATAAATAAAAACATCGATTCTTAGTTTCTTTTATTATTTAGGTCCAGCAATATATGTATATATATATATATATATATATATATATATATATATATATATATATATATATATATATATGCGTGTGTGTGTGTGTCAGTGGGTGTAAATGATTTATCCTAATTTTAGTTATGTGTTACTTATATTTTCACTTTAATGTTTTAGAATACAGGTTTAAATTAAGACAACAAAATTACATAGAGAAACATATGATATTAATAAAGAAACATATGATATTAATAAAGAAACATATGATATTTATAAAGAAACATGTGATATTAATAAAGAAACATGTGATATTAATAAAGTAACATGTAATATTAATAAAATAACATATGATATTAATAAAGAAACATATGATATCAATAAAGAAACATATAATATAAATAAAGAAACATATGATATCAATAAAGAACCAAGTGATATTAATAAAGAAACATATGATATTAATAAAGAAACATATGATATTAATGAAGAAACATGTGATATTAATAAAGAAACATATGATATTAATAAAGAAACATATAATATTAATAAAACATGTGATATTAATAAAGAAATATATGATATTAAGAAAGAACATATGATATTAATAAAGAAACATATGATATTAATAAAGAAACATATAATATTAATAAAGAAACATGTGATATTAATAAAGAAACATATGATATTAAGAAAGAACATATGATATTAATAAAGAAACATATAATATTAATAAAGAAACATATAATATTAATAAAGAAACATGTGATATTAATAAAGAAACTTGTGATATAAATAAAAAACATGTGATATTGATAAAGAAACATATGATATTAATAAAGAAATATATGATATTAATAAAGAAACATATGATATTAATAAAGAAGCATGTGATATTAATAAAGAAGCATGTGAAATTAATAAAGAAACATGTGGTATTAATAAAGAAACATGATATTAATAAAGAAACATATGATATTAATAAAGAAACATATGATATTAATAAAGAAACATATGATATTAATAAAGAAGCATGTGATATTAATAAAGAAGCATGTGAAATTAATAAAGAAACATGTTATATTAATAAAGAAACATATGATAATAATAAAGAAACATATGATATTAATAAAGAAACATATGATACTAATAAAGAAACATATGCTATTAATGAAGAAACATGTGATATCAATAAAGAAACATGTGATATTCATAAAGAAACATATGATATTAATAAAAAACATACGATATTAATTAAGAAATGATATTAATAAAGAAATGATATTAACGCATTTTACAAAATGCCAATTTTAAATCCTTGTAATACTATTAAAATTATTGGCTTTGAAATTAGAAAATGTGTTATTGATCTGAAGAAAATCAAGTTTTGGTTCCTTTAATTAAAAAGCAACAAACATATTGATTACACGGGTCATCATTGTTTACTTTTCAGATGTTGTTTGGATTTCTACAATTACTTCAGGAAATGTTGAACTGTCACATAAGGAAATGCCACCCGTTTAACATTCAGGTCAGATTTTTATACTAACTTGATTTGAAAAAACAAAACAAACAGATATTGTTATAAAATCAATTTAATTTGAAAGGCATAAGCAACTTTTTTGTCAACATATATTATTTTAAATATGTTTTTACAAGAAAATATTTTCCAACAACATATATTAACTATCTGATAGAACATCGATTATTGTAAAATGTGCAACGGTGGAATGAGTATTCTGTCTTTGTCTACTAGAGGGTCGTTTATGACGTTCCTGTCTTTGAAAACACCCCATCTTCCTGCACGGGCTAGTCCCTTATAATGTATATTGGGCACAAATTTAGACGTACATTACTTCTAAATGATTTATGTTTGAAGTAATCACAAAATACTGAAATGTTCTCTTCATTTAAATATTAATTTCTTATCAGAACCTTGAATTTTACCTGCACCATTTTTCCTACAATGCTGTACACATGCAGGCATGTAAAAAAAAAAAACATAAAACAATCATGTGACCATAGCCAAAATAATTGATCCACTTGAGCAAAACCAATGTAAATTGTTAGATTCAGCGCGTCGCATTCGTCCTCAATCAGCTGACAAAACAACACATACAACCAAAATTGTTATTTGCAGTCAGGTGAAGATAAAACGAGAAAATAATATTAAAAGTAATATTTTCTTTTCCATATATTATAGACTCATTGCACATTTAGTATCCTACTTAAAAATAAGTTTACGCGTAAATTTATTCTTTCGTATATTACTTTTATGTGAGTACATGAAGTAGTTATACTTAGCTTCTGAACCAGTTGAGCACGCTCAAAAGATTTTATTTCACCACACAAAAAATAGATATGGAAAGCGTTAATTTTGAAACATCGCTTAAACATCCCCACACCTGGCAAACATAG
This sequence comes from Euprymna scolopes, assembly GCF_053919585.1. Taxonomy (NCBI): domain Eukaryota; kingdom Metazoa; phylum Mollusca; class Cephalopoda; order Sepiida; family Sepiolidae; genus Euprymna; species Euprymna scolopes. The sequence goes on along the minus strand of NC_136495.1, from coordinate 29,309,753 downwards.
CTGTATTATTAAATTAATTAAACAACACCGGTGAACTAATACGCCGAATGCGATGGCGAGCAAATTTCTTCCTTAAAAATGAAAACGTAAACAAAAAAAATCCTATGATTTTAAAACCCTAAAAATGCGAAAGCAGTAGACCTTTTGATAAACTTTGAAAATTATTTTTAAACGTAATTAAAGACTTAGAATTCCCCAACCAACCTAACAATTTCCAACGGAAACTACACAAAATCGTTAGAAACATACACAACTCTAATAAAATCTTTGTAAAAGCAGATAAAACTAGAAACTTTTATAAAATAGATAAACAAGAATTTAACTAATCACAGAAAACATAAAAAACTACAAGGAACTGTATACAAACGAATGCGACTACATAGATGAAATAAAAACTGAAAGTAAACAAATTACCGATAAACTAAAAATTAGCGATACAGTTGGCAAATTGAAACCTTGAGAGGCATACATTCTGCTCAAAGACCACAAATGGGACTTTAATAATAATCCAAGCACCCGCTTGATGAACCCAACTAAACAAGAAATAGGTAGAATTAGCAAAGCAATACTTTCTAGAGTAAACAACCAAATCAAACAAGACCTAGAATTTTACCAGTGGTCAAATACTGCGGAAGCAATCACTTGGTTTAAAAATATAGAAAACAAAAATAAATGTACAGTTCGACATAATAGACTTCTATCCCTCAATATCCGAAGAACTTTTTAACATTGCCCTAGTATTTGCCGAGACATACACTGATATATCCTCGGAAGAAATCAACATCTTTAAAATAATGTAAAAATCAGTTCTAATAGATAACAATAACCAGTGGATAAAAACTAAAATGGCAAATTCGTTTGATTTGGTTATGGGTGCCAGAGATTCTGCAGAGGCATCAGATCTTGTGGGATTATTTATTTTATATACCCTCACAAGCATATTTAATACTACGGATAGTTTCCTATATAGAGAGGATGGACTAGCTATAATAAAAGATTCCAACAAAGTCAAGGGAGATAACTTTAAGAAAATCATACACAAGGAAATGACACAATTAGGCCTAAGACTAGACGTATTAGCTAACATAAAAATTTAAAAAAATCCTAGACGTCACGTTAAATTTAGAAAAAACACATATGAACCCTACTTAAAAGATAACGCTAATTTAATATACATAAACCCTAAGTCCACTCACCCACCACCAATTATAAAACAGATTCCATACTCGTAAGTAGACGCATAAATAACTCAAGCGATGAAAATGTAGTTAACATGTCAACCAATATCTATGAAACAACCCTAAAAAATAGTGGATACAAAAATATTGATATCAAATACAAGCGACAAAACACCAATAACTATAATAAAATTAAAAATAGAAGAAAAAGAAATATAATCTGTATACAGTGCTAAACAATCAAATGTTAAAAACAAAACTTGGCAAGAAACTTTTAGATCTTATCGAAAAGCTCTTTCCAGCAACCAATCCCTTACACAAAATTTTCAATAAAAATACTCTAAAGTTATCCTACAGCCGCTGCGAAAAGTTAGAGATTATAATTAAAGCACATAATAAAATATTAAATGAAAGCAGAGAAAACAACAACAAAATAATCAATAAAAACGTGAACACCATGACAAAAATAAAACTAACACAAAAACACATATGTTCCAGTAGAATTAATAATAATAATAATAATAATAATAATAATAATAATAATAATAATAATAATAATAATAATAAACCAACTCCGGACAACAAGGACCATACTACAAATAAAAATAAAAATACTAATAATGAACAAGATAAATGCAACTGTAGACACCGCACACTTTTCCCACTTCAAAATATATGTTTAACCAAAAGCATAGTTTACCAGGCCAAAATATATGCAAGAGAAAACCCGAATAACAAGAAATATTACGCAGGTATGACATCCTTAGATTTCAAAACTCGATAATATGATCACAAAAGTGTATTCCATAATAAAAAAAAACCCGCATGAAAACAGCGCTAGTAAACACATACTGGGAACTCAAGGAAAGCGGATATTTGCCGGTAGTCGAATAGAAAATAATAAGACAAGGAAACGTATGCAGATACCTAGACGACCCATGTAGATTATGGCTTCATGAAAAATGTTCTATCCTATACTTTAAAGAACCCCAACATCTATTAAACTGTGTCTTTACGTCTCAGTAAGAATGTGCCTTGAAAAGATTTAATGTAGTTATTACAACGGTCTATTTAAAGTGACCCATCTTGTCTCTTCGTAAGAAAAACAATGTTACGTCTAGTTTGCTTGTGATAATTTCTAAATTTTCTGACAATACGCGGTGCCTTTCATAATTTTCTAGACTTATTTGTACAGGCATTTAAAATCATTTTAGATTCTTGAAAATTTACTTTGTTATTGCTATACAATTTATGAGATGACTGGTCAGTTTTTATGATCCTAGTTTCAGCAGGAAATGGAATACATCCAACTAAAGCCTGCAATCTGGACCTGAAAACACTTTATGAGAATTATTTACAATAGAATTCTGGGTTTACTTTGGAAAATTGCTACAAACGTGTGTAATGATTCATACTGCTCTTAGAACACCTTGCCTAAATAAAGCATAAGTTTTTGAGTGGCATAAAAGATTCAAGCAAGGCAGAACAATAAACATGGACTAATAAATCCCAGTTTAATATAAGTGTGCGAAGGAACTGAAGATGAGGAAGATTAGAACAACTTTGTTCAAAGGTTGCTCAAAGAAGGTCAAGAGAGAAATATGCTGTCATGAACAGGACAGTTCATCGCCCTCCCTATCGCGCAAACTATCCTCCCTGTTATTTTGCTTTTTACCTAAGCACAAGGAAACATAAAAGTTTTTTTTTACATAGAGGGCACCACTTATCAAAGCCCGTAGGCCACTCAGGGATAAGGGTTATTGCGTGTACAGTAATCAATGATATAGTATTGTAGAAATCATTAGTATTGGAGATTTGATGGAATGTCTTACTTAAAGGGACGGTTTGTCAGGAATTTGTTTATGTTGGATTTGAAGACATCCAAGTTGTAGTCAGGTGGGAAACAGGCGAACGGAAGAGAGTTCTACAATCGTGCATTTCTGAGAAAGAAGCTCTGCTCATGGAATCTACGTTTGGATTTAGGCACAGATAAAGAGTGAGGAAAATTATTGACAGTAGTTTCAGCTAGACGGGTGTTTCTCGTGAAATATTGGGGAAGGGGACGAGAGATTGGAGCTCATCCGATCACTTGCCATGGAAATAACGTTAAACAAAAACAGGCTCGCAACGTCTCTTCTGTGGGAGAGAGGCTGCATGGAAGAGAAAAGGGCATCCCCCACTAAACCACGAAGTCTATTTTGTACTCTGTCAAGACAGAATAGGCTGTTTTAGCAGCTCCTGCCGAGATGTGGCAGCAGTACTCCATCCTTGGACGTACTTGGCTTTTATACAGATATATTGCTTCAGTAGTGAGATATCTTCTGGAGCGGTAATATTTTCCCACCATTTTCCCAGCGTCCCATTGCAACAGATTTGATGTACGTGTTCCATTTCAGATCGGGAGTAAATGTCAAACCCAGAAGCTTGTCAAAACATGGAGCCTCCCCAAGACGAGATCCATTCATTTCAATTGATGCCAGATGAGGATCAGAGCGTTGCTGATGTAAATATAGAAGCTTGGTTTGGGATGCATTAAAAGTGGCTAGCCACCTCTTCCCCCATTTTACCACGCGCTCAAGATCAGAGGAGAGAGAATTAGAGAGAACTTTGTCATTTACGGCCTATTATGTGTTGCCATAGATGGTCGTGTCATCAGCATAGATGTCAACGAATGATTTAAGTTTGTCGTTATTAGGCAATTGAGGAGATGAAAGAGGTCATGAGGAGTGCCATTGACACGCCCACAAAGGAGAACCCTATGCGACCTTCCGAAAGTTGTGGGAACCGTATAACTAGTGCATTGCTGCAGGAGCAGATTACACCGAAGGGGACCAAAGATTCACATGCGTACTCTCAATAAAATTGCGTATACGAAAAATGCCTGGAAGCTGATTTAATACAACTGGTATATACAGCTAAAAATCTCTTGATGATAATGTTACCAGTAAAGGATATTAGTGGATTAAACGACGCTATCTTATATTATAGATTTATATTATTACAATAGGTTCATTGTTGTAGTCATAAATAAACTTGTCAAAATTAGTAGTTAATCGTAATAGAAAAAAATCCCAGAGATACAGCTTAGAAGAACGGTAAATTTTAATTGAAAGCCATTTTTGTGTTAAAAAAAAGGAAAGAAATCTTGTTCCAAACAAAATGACAGTCGTCATTCAGAGAAGCTTTGCAAAATAAAGCGAGGATGAAGCCGAAAAACAGGTCGATCTGTACAAGTGTTGGAGTGTTACAATCTGCAGATGGAAAGCAAATTCCTTCCAGTGTTGAACACGAAAATAATCATGTGCGCCAATGCTGAAAAATTCAATATCATTATTGAGCAATTTTGCTTACTGATTGGTTGCTAGCAGAACGTAGCCTTATTTATTTTGTCATTTCCTATCAGCAGTCTATAAATTGAATTTCCCAACTTTCTGTTTCCATAACCCCTATGATATCAACATATTGCAAGAGTAGATGTATGACACTCGATTTTTTATACAGCAAAACTATCAGTGGCAGTCAGAATTCTTACAAATTAATTGATATATTTTATTAGATCCTCTGTATTGGGTACTAGAAGATAGAACGGCGGGGGCTCGGAGAATATTCAGCGAATGGCGTCGATTGGGCTCTGATATTGTGTGAGGTCACATTGGTAATGCTCTCGACGTATGACCAACTGAAGTAGTTCAGCGCGTACAAAATCATCAATCCTGGGTCTCTTTGCACTTGTGGGCCGACGCTGAATCCTGCTGCTACACCAGGGGTGTACTATCGGGCACCTTATTACACCTGGAAGTCACCATACTCTTCGGCACATACCAGTTCACTTTTCTGTTGACTTTCAAGGCGACTCAGAAGATGTTAGGTTGCATGATGTGGCCTTCATTTAAAACCAAACCTAAGACCACAACCCTTGCCGGAAATTTTACTTTCATCACCCTGGGCACGTCCCTGTTCCTCGTGGACATCCACCGATGAATTTAGAGCGTGTTGGTTACGATCCTATAGTTGAACTGGTAGGAAGCATGAATTGTACAGCGGCGAATCTCGCTCGGTGAACATTGTTTCACTTTCAGACATGATAGATGGTTCCTACTGTCATTGGGATTTGTACCTAACAAATCAACTTGTACATTGTCTTGACAAAAAAAGAAAACCGATTTTCTTCAAATGGAAACAGAATCATGTTATCTTTTCTAGGTCGACAATTTTATCCTTTTGCCCTGTGCAATATTCGGAACAATCGGATTTTAAATAATTTATTTTTTCTTACGTTAATGCAATTTTGGTTCCGACAATAATTAAATAACCATGATTGAGTCCGGAGAATTTTTGACGTAAAGTTGAAGGAAAGATTCTGATGAGTTAAGATGTCTGTAGATTTCTTAATAGAGATTAAAATATGTTTGTGAGAGGATAGTGCGTACTTTTGTGTTAACAAGAATCTATATATGTTATACTTTCCTGTGATACCTTTCGTAAGAATTGTCTTTAGGGGGTTTCATAGTAATTAAATAGTTTACCTGAAGCGCTTATCAGAATTTCCGTCTGTTAGAAAGATTTAAGTTGGCCTGGGGACTAAACAAACTGAACTATTTTGAAAAAAGTTAGTTTTATCGTGTGTCGCTTAACTGTGTTCCTAAGATTTCGGTGTCGAAAATTGTGTACTAGGTTTGAAGGAGTCTTACCAGGTTTGTTATGTATTGAATCTCCGGATAGATTTGTAATACAAAAACGATGATCAAATGCTCTTATATACCGGAAAATATCTACTCTAATAGCTCCATGTCCTTCTAAGCGAACGCTATTTGGTTTATGCCCACGTTTCTTTTTTTTTCGCGACTGTTCTAATATTATTTAATGTTATTTAAATGTAACAGAAACAAAAACAAACAACTTCCTGTGTAGATTCTGAATTAGGATACTCCCTATGATATTTCTGTAATCTTTTTAACCTTTAGGTGCCAATGGCATGTGCGTTTTATATAACGAATAAAGGTTTGCACACACACGCATATATATATATATATAGATATATATATATATATATATACATATATATATACATATATATATGTTTTATTTTTAGTACCGTTTTATCTGTTTTGTTACCTATGTTTCAGATGTTGGACCATGTTTACGATCCAAAAACCTCGACAGACCTTACAGAAGTGGTTGTTAGTATTAGGAAGACTTTTCCTAATACTAACAACCACGTCTCTAAGGTCTGACGAGGCTGTGGATCGTAAACATTGTCCAACTTCTGAAACATATGTAACCAAACAGATAAAACGGCAATAGAAAATAAAACACATATTTGCTCTGCAATAGTATTGAGCACTCTTTTCAGGTGTTTACTAATTACCAGTTTTACCATATATATATATATATATATATATATATATATATATATATATATATATATATATATATATATATATATATACCAAAAGTATTTATAATGTAATGCTTTCTATTTTTACATTGCCTGATTGATGAAAGGGTATTGTTTATTGTATATTATATTAAATGAACTTATGCTTTCATCGACTTAAGATTTCATCCTTCTCTTGCAGATTATAACGGTGGGAGACTCTAAGTAAACAACTGCCGTTATGTCTGTGATTAAGTAGCACAGATGCATCATTGAATTTTTCAATACAGAGAAATTGTACGGATCAAAATTCGTTCGGAAACTTGTCAAAGTTTAGGAACCCGACGCTAAGTTTGAAGATGGATTCGTCTATTGCCAAGAGATGTAAGTGACAAGGCGAACTCCAGTCTTTGACACAAAGTGCATTTAGAATAGTGGTGAATGTGTAAAAAAAACATTAAATTAAAAGGTCGCTCGTTATAATAGTAGCACCCGAGTATTCTCAGCTATCCAAAGGTTTAAGTTTTAAGATGAAAAATAGATCTTACGTATGGAAAAAGCCTTGATATATGACATTAATATTTTACTTTATTACTTGCTATCTTGCTGTACTCACGAATTTGGCTCCGTGGAACTAAATGCTGATTATCGATACATACAATTATATATTTCTTGATAACATTTTCTCTGGATATATATAACTACTTACTCACATAAAATTAATATACGAAAGTATAGATTTATGCGTAAACTTTAAGTATTTACTTCAAAAGTGCTCAATACGTAGGTAGAGCTAGTTAGTAATTTATGAAATATATATGGCGATCAAGCCATACTGAATATTCGGCGTTTCATCCACTCTAGGACACCTCAGGCTTATGCGCATAAGCTTGATCGCCATATATATTTTATAAATATATATATATATATATGCATATATATATATATAAGTGAAAGTGTATGTCTGTGTGTCTGTCTTTGTACATTTCCCTACGCATTAACTCTGTCAATTTTCAGTCTACAGACGAGAAAGTTGATATGAAGGGTACTGAGATTTGGGAACATCTTTGTAATCCGTTTCCGGCATAACATTTGGCTGTTTAGGTGTCATTGTTTAACGATTTGACTTTGGAGAACTCTACAAACTCCACTGCTAATTTTGGGTCTAAACACTTGAAATGTTAGATATAGGTTCCTTGGACATGGATCTAACGTAAAAATTTTATTTTAGTCCAACACAATAAATTTTAAGGGGTTATAATAGGGGTCAAATTAAAAAAAAATGACCTCTGCGGTCTCTACAAAATTACTCAAACAATTTCTGGTCTAAACATTTGAAATTTTACAAAAAGGGTGTTCAGAGATCGGGCAAGCTTTTTAATCGATTTGGGTCGAAAATTTTAGCTATAAATACCCTTCAGACGACAAATACCGAAAAATCGTCTAAAAAAATTAATTTCTTTACCCTCAACTGGCCACTTTTCAACAGGGAGGGGTCGCCTTTTTTGTCGATATTTTCATAAATCATGCCCTCTTTTCTATTGTCTAGCCTTAATTTAAACTTTCGTCATTTCTGGTTTGGCGGTGGTCGTAACAGCAAAATCGTCACGTTCTTTTTCACGATCTTTTCCTTCTTCCCAGTACGGTTCAAGTCTGCCTTCCTATTACCACTTACTTTTTTTTTTTTGTTCAACATACACTTCAAAACATCCGGGCCACGCCCGGCCTCCCATGCTAGTATATATATAAAAGTGAAAGTGTCTATCTGCCTATCTCTCTGTCTGTCGGTATACATTTCCCTACACAATAACTCTGTCAATTTACAGTCTACAGACTCGACATTTGACATACAGTGTATGGAGATTTGGAAACATCTTTGTAATCCGCTTTCGGCCTAAAAAACTTAAGAGGTCAAAATTCAACTATTGTACATGTGAGAACTCTACCAAACTCCTCCGCCAATTTTGGGTCTAAACACTTAAAATAAACGCATACTTGTGTCTGTATATATATATATATATATATATATATATATATATATATATATATATATATATATATATATATATATATATAAACATGTATGTCTTTCGCCCCACGTTTTTTTATTGCTTTTAATTCCCAGCCATTACTATTTCGCTCGTTGCAATTTTTCAAATTTTGAAACACATCTATCAGCTTTTTATTATCGCTTTAGATGTAAACTTTCAGTCGATTTTCTTCTTTTACACATTGTTCTACAGTATTAGTCCCTGCCCCTCTTCTTTCCTGTTCACATTTTACCCATCGACATAACTGTTTCGGTGAAACATTCCATTAATTTACACCGTGTTTCTTTTCTAATTGCTAATACCTTTCAGCTCATTTTCTTTCTATTACATGCCCCTTATCGAATATGGCAACTGGATATGTGTTTCCTACAGGTATTGTGTTTTTTTTCCCATTCAATCTAAACGTATTTATTCTAATTATTACTTTATCCTTTTATGTTGTTCTAGTTCTTGTTTTTCCTCTTCTTCTTTCCTCTTCTTCTTCTTAGTCTTCTTCTTTTTCTTGTTTTTGTCCTGTTGTTGCTGTTGTTGTTGTTCTTCTTCTTCTTCTACTTATTATTATTATTATTATTATTACTATTATTATTATTATTATTATTATTATTATTATTATTATTATTATTATTATTATTATTATTATTATTATTAATCATTTCATCATTATTAATAATCAAACCGCCACAAGTCAGATGAATTTTCATTTTTTGTGTTTTCCTATAAATTAAAATGATAGTATTATAATACTTTATTGAACAGGGAGCAACATCGCACATATGATTTTATTCTTGGAAAATATCCAGAGTTGTAAACTGAAGTTTACAGCATATTCTTAGAGAATTAAAATTCAAACATCCATGTTTAATTGAAATCACCAAACTTTAGATAGAATCCAATATGAATTTTATTGTTTTAATTTTGAAATAGAAACATTCTGGCAATAGTATGCTTCCGAAAATACTGATAAAACATTGGACAGAAACTGATAGTTGGATACATTTTATTATTTTTTATCTCTATTTTCATGGGACTAGTAAATAATTGACAGCTTTTTGAACTTTTGTTATAACTCTTTTATGATATAATGAACCTCAGATAATTACTTTGGGCGTGATTCCATTACACAGTCAAAGATGGGGTCATAAAGATGTCTAAATTTTATATTAATTCATATATATTAATTCATATATATATATATATATATATATATATATATATATATATATATATTAACTGCGATCAAAGTTACTGAATTATAACTTTAATAGTACCTATCAAAACGATGGATATTCCAGACTTTACTTGCTTTATCTCGAGCGAGACTTAGTTATTAGTTTCTCCTGCGACAGTTTCGGATCTGATAAAAATTGGACTGAGTTACTACATTATTTACATAATCCTATCCACCGTAACTCTTCTAGCAGACATCTCGCATAAAACTGATCCTGGGTTTTGGTTATGTTTGTAATTTTGTCTATTGCATTTTCACCCCAAACAAGGCAGAGTGAGACTTTGATGCAGGGCGTTACAATCTGTGACATAATTTGTAGGGGTATTATGTGGGGAGCTTAGCAGCAAGATGGCTGTTCATATTACACTGATACTGCATGTCAGTACAGTCGAAAAAATAAAGCATAATAATCCAATGCAAGAAAGTATTAGAGTAGAAGACCTTCCTACATTTAAGGAATTCTCTTGTGTAGGGGTTGGATTTTGCGGCTTGTCGGCTTTTTGGGGTTATTTACGTCGAGATGGTACTTGGACGTGTAATTCGTCGGAGCATATACAATTAAAGTACTTGTAAAACAGGCAGAGGGAAGAAAAAGCCAAGTCGATAGTGCGGAACCTATGAAGCTGGCGACTCTTTTTTAACCCTGTCTAAAAGGAAGAGACTACTAGCAGATGTAACAGCCAAAATGTGGACACCATACTGCATACATTGCCGAATTTCTGCCTTGTAAAAGTACAGGATATATTCAGGCGTAAGTAGATTTCTAGAGCGGTAGAGAGAGCCCATCTTCTTTGAAGACGCCTTGGCAATGCACTCAATGTATCTGAGCCAACTCATGTATCCTATGAACGTTAAACCGAGGAGTTTGAATGAGCTACTGTTAGGCAATGTATTATTAGTCGTGGCTATTCGTGGTTGAGAAGGTTTCTTGTAGTTGTTAAAAGGAAGGAACTTAGTATTAGTAGCATTGAATGGGGCCAACCATTTTTGTCTCCATTCCACAACAGACTAGAGGTCTTTCAATATATCCTTGAAATTTTACCGCATAGCTGTGAAAAGTTATCGACATTTTAACAAGATATAAAGAGAAAAAAAGAAGACAAAATATTCCTTAAATGTTTCAATATTTCACGCATAAACATGATGAAATCCAGTTTGGGGATAAACATTGTAAAAGTTATCCTATAAATTGTCTGACCTCTTTTCCAAATGGCACAAGAGTCGTCACCTCAATTTCACTCTTATATAGAATCTCTCGAATTCCCATAGATTCTTATTTTTCTATTCTTTTCTATTCTCCCTTTCTTATAAATTTCCTCGCCAGTTCCTTATTATAACATATTTTAATTTAGTCATATAAAATCTTGTCCGAATTACTGTTTGTATTTTCACCTATGAATAAGACACAATTATATCGACTACTCATATAAACTGACAGGCTGTTTTTTACATAAATATTAGTTTCCAATAATTATTTATCTAAAATTGTCGCATATTTAAAATGTATATCAATATGATACACACACAAACGCACACACACACTCACACAAACACAGTCTACGAGTATATGGGGAGCTGTGGTATATAAACGTGTTATACAACATATATATATATGTGTGTGTGTGTAATTATTTCATTTAATCGCATAAATTAATATAAGATATAATGTTATGTGTAAATATTTAGCATTTACTTCAATAGTACTCAACACATAGGCAGTGCTAGGTAGCAAGTTATGAAAATATATATGAGGTCAACTGTACCTATTGTCCAGTAAGTGCTCGATCATTGGCTTACTGGGATCGGCAGGGTTACAACGAAGAAGCTAATTGGCTAACTAGAAAATTCAATTCACTGTGTTTCTATAAAAATGCGTTATAACCACAGCTTTTCGTATAAGCCTTACGAATCCTAACGAGGATGAAACTCGGAATATTCTATGTAGCTTAAGTTGCGATATATATTTTACTATACATATATATATATATATATATATATATATATATATATATATATATATATATATATATATATATATAACTACTTAATTTACTCACATAAAATTAATATACGAAAGTATAGATTTAAGCGTGAACTTTAAGTATTTAATTTCAAAAGTGCTCAATACGTAGGTAGAGCTAGTTAGTAAGTTATAAAATGTATATGGCGATTAAGCTTAATCGCCATATACATTTTATAACTTACTATATATATATATATATATATATATATATATATATATATATATATATATATATATCATCGTATAACGATTAGACCACTGTCTGTCTGGCGTAAATGAACACTTAACATTAAGTTGGTTAAAATTCAACGATATTTCAAGCGGTTAATGGTAGCCGCTAATCGAGCCAGAGATGTCTCGTGATACGGGGTTCGAATCGTTCGACTGGTAGTAATCGTGACACTCTGCACTGAAGATTCCCGAAAGGATGAAACACTAGTGTCTGTAGGTATTTAATTATTATAGTAAAAAAATAATTATGACAGCCCCTTTAAGAAATTCGTTTCTTATCGTTGAGCACTTTCAGTTGAATTAAAAGTCGGTCACTTTAGCTCTTATGCGTAGATCATCGTATAACGATTAGATCACTGTCTGTCTGGCGTAAATGAACACTTAACATTAAGTTGTTTAAAATTCAACGTTATTTGAAGCGGTTAATGGTAGCCAAATGGATTAGGTCTCCGCTAATCGAGCCAGCGATGTCTCGTGATACGGGGTTCGAATCGTTCGACTGGTAGTAATCGTGACACCCTGCACTGAAGATTCCCGAAAGGATGAAACACTAGTGTCTGTAGGTATTTAAGTATTATAATAAAAAAATAATTATATATATATATATATAGTGCGTGTGGACGTATGGTGTTTGAAATGTTTCTTTTGTTGTATATATGTGTGGATTCACATATAACTCTGCTTACATTGTAAACAATCTGGACAGTATTTTACTACAACGATTAACATCCTTGTTCGTTTGGACCAGGTAAAGGAAAACATACCTTTTTCATAGAGACGAATAAGGTTCGCACTCTTTTCTCCTATTTTATACAGACCTTAAACAGATATCTCTCTTTGAACGACCGTCAAATACCAAATTAATTTTATATAAATGTTTCTCAACTTTTCATCGGAACTGTAAGACGCTGTAAAATCTACATTATTTTAGGTCGCGAAGACGATATATTCCATACTAACTTGTCTAACTTTCCTGTTTGTCTCGAAACTCAAAATGTCTGTGTCTCAAAATCTATCTCCCATTTTCATACTTTATTAATAATACACGTAACATTAAAACTAGGGACCGCCAAAACTGGGGGGGCAGGTCAGTACTTTTGACGGACCGTCTTTTTAAAAATCTACCAAAAATCAGGTACTTATCCGATCAATACGAAATTTTCAGGGATTATTAAGAGAAGAATGAACCTTATAACGGTATACTTATTTTTCATAAACGATAGTTATATATATTTTTTTTTGCTTACAACAACCCCCTTGTTTTGAAGTGGGAACAAATATGCTTAAAATAATCATCTGAAACTGAACAAAACATATTGTGTTGTTGTAAGGGACAGAATTATAGATTTAAAAAAAAATGTTTGCATACCTTATTTTGACGTCTGAATATCAGAACTTCGATTGTGTTTAATTATCGCGCTTTTGAGTTTTGAAGTGTGAAATTCGGTGAATATGTTAAGTAAAATAATTAATTTAAGTTAAGCAAAACAAAAAAAAATTAATATTTATGCGAAAAAAGCCATTTTAAAATCTTTGATAAATAAATTAACAATTTTTTTAGCGAGCCGAATAATGCATGACCATTATTAAACAGGGCATGCTTTGAAGAATCGATACAAAAAAAAATTCGATAAATATTGTGCCCTTTGTGTTAAAAATAGCATCATTTTTTTCGATCCCGTTTGAAAACGTTTGCCGCCTTTCGACTACGGTGGACCAAACGCGCTGAAATATTTTTTTTCATTCTGCTTTAAATTGCCCCCCCCCATTTTGGGGAGCCTGGCCCCCACGCACATACACATTAAAAACCAAACTCATACAAATGGTCACCCATCTGGTACTGGCCAGCCTCAGCTTAATAATACATTGAAATTTTCGTCACTGAAGAATAAGTTTTTTTGGCCTGTTTGGTCTTCCATAGTTTGCTTATTATCAAACGCAAACGTAAACAGTGTCGATCTAGACGCGAAATAACTGGTTACATATATGAATAAGTGGAATTATTTGAAATCCAGGTACTTATAATATTTTTGCATATTTTCTTAGAAAATCATCCTAAATCTTAGTTTGACAATAAATAAATGAATTAATTATTTCAAAAACCTTTTTTTTTTAAATATTTATGTACGTTTTTTGTGCAAGACAAAAAATGTCAATTGTTAACTTTTTGGGAAAATTTAACATTTAAAATTTAATTAAAAATAGTAGAAAAAGTTTTACATTATAATGTTTTCTATATGATGAAATTCAGGGTTTTATCGTTCTGGAAAAAAAAAGTTACTCAGAAATAATGGATTTTAATGAATGTAATTTCGTTTTAAAAAACAACAACAACTTGATTTTGCGGCCATTTTTGGCGGTGCCTAATTAAAACCATTTAATCATATTTACTTCTATGTTCTAACATTGCATGTTAGCATTACCAATATCTTTTACCCATAATCTACATTAAGCGCTTTAATATGTTTTCTATTTCGTTTAATTTCACCTAAAGATATTTTATCGTTTGGCAAATTCTTTGCATTGAGAATCTCTTCCAGAGGTGTTAAAAGATGCTTCCAATCTTTATCCGTTATTTCAATACATGTTTCAATTCTTTGCATTTGGTACATAACGCTCAGTTGATCAATTATCGAGTCAATTACACTTCTGGGTCATACAGCTTAAATTTATATATGCAGGATTTGTGTTTCTATTTATACATATTCTATTGCTCACTGATATTCAAATTTGTGTACATGTATAATAGTTGAAATATCACTCCGCAAGTCTCTTAATGATCCATCAATTTAGGACTTCCGCTATTAATTGGGAACCATCGACTCCATATTCTCAGTACTATTTCATAAATCACTGGATAATTTTACGGATTATAATTTGCTAAATTCTTAAAGTCCGGGCTGTATTTATTTTTTAAATTGATATATTTTTTACTTGCTATTATATGCACTTTTGTAATCCATACAGTTCTTTTCTCATATTTTTTAATTCTCTCTAATATATAGATAGTAGTTTGCCTTAATGTTTTTTTCTTACTTTTAATATCAAGTTCCTTCTATATAATGTACCTATATCTCATTTCTAAGATAATGTAATAATTAGAGTGTTTGTATGTATAAACTCTTGTTTTTCAATTTCTGAAGTCAAGCATTTAGCTTCGAAATGCCATGATCTAAAAACTTAATGGCCTGGTTTAATTTTGATCTTATGATGCAATAAAATTTTAGTTAAATTTAACTTCTCATCTTTTATTTGCATTTATTGTTCAGCTTAGCCCGGTAGATTTGTTTGCTTATGTCTTTTTTTAAATTTATCATTTATATATATATATATATATATATATATATATATATATATATATATATATATATATATACACGTAGTTTTTGATTTTTAAACGATATTAAAATCAGCGCCTTCACCTTGAAGAGCGGATGTTTTTTATAGAAATTGCCCATTTTTTATTTTGGACATAAACAAATAATATTTTTATTTATTTATTTATTTTTAAAACAGTAATCTACGTACATGCACGTTTCGGGGACCTACACCCCTTCAGTGTTGCTTGACTGTTATTAGGACGCGAACGCTGGACCTTATGTATTGCAGTCCAGCGTCTTATACATTATGCTATGATGCCATAGACGAGTTTACTGTTTAGTTTTTATCGTTTATATATATTTACGTAGTTTTTGTTGTTGATTTTTTAAACGATATAAAGATTAGCGTCTTCACCTTGAAGATGGGATGTTTTTAATATATATATATATATATATATATATATATATATATATATATATATATATATATAGTTACGCCTGTGTATATGCATAGCATTTACATTTGTGTGGTTCAGTTACTACTTTTTCTACCTGGTGACCATTGTACTTGATGTATGTATATATATTTTTATTCAAATCGCCATTGAAACTAGAATACTGCAAGTTACATCTAATTGTATTAAAACGCATTTTTCATAAAGCTAGTTTCTGGCAAAATGTTTTCTTTTAATTTAGTTCGTGAAATAATTGAGTTTTTTTTTTACATTTGATTTAATAGAAATTAGGACTTTGAACTGATTTACAAGTCGCTATGAATTTAATAACTGATCTTGTTTTAATTCTTCTGAAACAGTTTACGAGTCATATTCTTTTCTTTTCTTTATGTAGTTTGAATTTTACCGGCGTAACACGGCTTTTATAAGTGCAAAGTAGTAAATGTGCGAATTTTCTTTGTATCCCAATTAATTTCAAATTTTTATTTATTTTTTGTTTCAAAATGAAAGGAGACGAAAAGAAGAGTCATAGTCTGTTTAACATTAAAAAAAACATACATCTATCTGGCACTTCCTGTCTCCTCTTCGCATTCGTCACGTTTTCTTCTATCTAACCTATTCATTTCTCATATTTTAATATGAGATAAATTAAATAAATAAAAGTATAATTCATTTGCCGAGTAGGAGAATATCTCTTTCAAATGCAATACTGTAATCTCATATTTATTGCTCTTAGACAAACCCCCATTGCACAAACCACATTGCCATTTCTAAGACTTGTAAATTTTGTGTTTCTCCCCCTCTTACACAGTAGAATTTTTTTTACATGGAAACCACCACTTATCAAGGCCCGGAAGCCAATCGGGGATAAGGGTTATTGCGTGTACAGTAATCTATGGGATAGTATCGTAGTAATCGTTAGTATTGGAGATTTGATAAAGTGTCTAACTTAAGGGGACGATTAATCAGGAATTTGTTTATGTTTGACTTGAATACATATGTTGTAGTCAGGTGGGAAATAGGCAGACGGAAGAGAGTTCCTTTGGCGTGCACTTCTAAGAAAGAAGCTTTGTTCATGGAATCTACGCTTTGGTTTTGGCACAGTTAAAGAGTGGGGACAATTTTTGACATTGGTTTCAGCTAGACGAGTGTTTTTCATAAAAGATCGAGGCGGGGGTACCAGGGAGTGAATCCTAAGACAAGCACCTACCATGGAAGTAACGATAAAACAAAGACACGCTCGCTACGTCTCTCCAGTGGGAGAGAGGTTGCATCCCCCACTAAGCCACGAAGTCTATTGTGTTCTCTGTCAAGGCAGGATAGGCTATTTTTAGCAGCTCCTGGCCAGATGTGGCAGCAGTATTCCATCCTTGGACGTACTCGGCTTTTATATAGATAGATAATTGCATCAGCAGTGAGATATCTTCTGGAGCGGTAGAAGGATCCTACCATTTTTCCAGCGATGTACGTGTTCCATTTCAGGTATGAAAATACCTGATACTGATAATGGAAACAACCCAAAAAAGATTACATCATCATACTGTAATTTACATTTACTATAAATGGACTCCTTCAAGATAAAAAAGACTATGTTGTTTCATCATTTACTATATACAATACCATAATTTTATTTTATGATTACAATTGTATTGCTTTTGGACAACGTCGAGTAGAATGAAATTTAAATTTAACAAGATTCACAACGAATATAAACTGCATGTTTTTCGTTTATAACTTTCTAAAAGCCTCTTTAAACATAACTCTATTGATATAGATTGCTTTATTCTCGAAATATACAATGTAATGCTTACAAAATATTGCATGGAATTAATTAAATAATATTTATGTTTTACCTGAAATAATGCTTGTTCATGTCTTCACTAAAATATATTATTGTATTCATGACAACAGAGATTTTCTACTATATTTTAACCCGGCATGGCTAATTCTATTAAGCTCTGTTAAATACTATCGATAAATCGATGTGTTTACCCTATTTTTTTATAATGAGATTCTAAAATAATTGATGCCGTTCTTTTTTATGCCCTCATCATATTTGTAAGAATCTTGCTTTTTATATAAAGCTATTTTCCATTGATCTAAAAAGTCTATAATTGTAACTTAAAATAAATTCGCCCTTCTTATTCTTCCGACGGCAGAATATTTTCGCTGGATTAACTTTAAACATTGTTTGGCCTTCAAAATAGATTTCAACTGCATTGTTTGCCCGGGCTTTTTTTTTCAGAAAAGTGACTTCAGAGCAGACAATAAGTTAACTTGAGTATCGTCTAAATACGACGCAAATAAAACCTGTTTGTTTACTCGCATAAGATTAAAAATCCATAAATGTATTTGTCTATAAATTTTCAACATTTCCAAAAAGAATTAATTAAAGATTAAAACTGATATGATGAACCTGCATAAAGCGAAAGGACGAAAATAAATAAACTACTACTACTACTACTACTACTACTACACTTCTGCTTTTACTAATAAATTAATAATAATGATGATACATGTTCCGACGAGCTGCAAGCACTTGCACCCCTCTACGTAAACACCGCCGACAAACCCGACAAGCAGTACAATCCCACCCCTTCACAGTAGAGATCCGTAGATATGAGGGAGCTTTCTACGCCAGTAGTTTTTTCACCAGAACCGCTAGATTTGGAACTCCCTGCCAGGTTCCTGCTTTCCCAACTGTACTGA
The DNA here is from genome assembly GCF_053919585.1 of Euprymna scolopes. Classification (NCBI taxonomy): domain Eukaryota; kingdom Metazoa; phylum Mollusca; class Cephalopoda; order Sepiida; family Sepiolidae; genus Euprymna; species Euprymna scolopes. The sequence continues at coordinate 29,291,181 of NC_136495.1, read as the reverse complement.
CATGCAGAAGTTCAAGTGTAACGTGAACCGACATCTTACTGCCCAACTCCCCACCTAGTACCCCTGTAACCTGTTTCCCTTATAGTAGCCCCCTACAATGTGCCTTGTAAGGTGTGAAAATGTAATTTCAAAAAATAATTAACAAAATACTAACACGAGAAAATCAGTATAATGCCAATAAATGCAGGAGCACTAAAAACAGTCCCAGAGTATTTGGAAAAGGACAAGGCGAAATCGGAATCGAAAAGAAAACTGAAACCATGCAACGAACGAACATCACAAGGAAACCGTTGAATGCGGACACTAATAGACGTGGGCGACAAACGGTATCCAGCTGCATATAAACTAAAATAGAAGTAACACAAAAAGGCGAACCAAAAAACTGAAATCTTCAAATTGTAAGGTGACTACTCCCCCCTCCCACCGCACAAAGACAATTTAAAAATTGTAGAGTCGGCATCGACTGGCACCACACCAAATAATCGGGAAGGGGAGAGAGTATTGAACGCTCAGGAGGAAGGACAATAACCAGACATTAACTAGATGTGTGCAAAGGGGATTTGGACATCGGGGATGGTTATTGCCACATAAATTCTAGTGAAAGACAATAGCCGTTGCCAGGAAAAAGTCAAGTGCGAACAACTATTGCGATAAACGTCTATTCATTTGCAAAAGTTTCCGTTGGAAGTGGTAAGTACTGGCAATATAGGGAGACTTGTAGTAATTAAGATTCCAAACAACACTACTGGTTGTTTTAGTGTTCATTTTTTATGACAACCTGCGCTGCTGCTGCTGCTGCTGCTGCTGCTGCTGCTGCTGCTAATAATAATAATAATAATATCATAATAATAGTAATAGTAATAATAATAACAGTAATAGTAATAATAATAAAAATAGTAATAATAATAATATCAATAATAATTGAAATAATAATAATAATAATAATAATAATAATAATAATAGTAATAATAATAGTAATAATAATAATAGGAATAGAAATAGTAGTAATAATAATAGTAATTGTAATAATAATAATATCAAAAATAATAGTAATAATAATAGTAATAATAATAGTAATAATAATAGTAATAATAATAGTAATAATAATAATAGTAATAATAATAGTAATAATAATAGCAATAGTAATAAAATTAGTAATAGTAATAATAAAAGTAATAATAATAGTTATAATAATAATAGTAATAATAATAGTAATAGTAATAATAATAGTAATAATAAGAGTAATAGTAATAATATTAGTAATAATAATAGTAATAATAATAGAAATAATAATAATAGTAATAATAATAGTAATAATAATAAAAGTAGTAATAATAGTAATAATAATAATAGTAATAATAATAGCAATAGTAATAATAATAGTAATAGTAATAATATTAGTAATAATAATAGTAATAGTAATAATATTAGTAATAATAATAGTAATAATAATAGAAATAAAAATAATAGTAATAATTATAGTAATAATAATAAAAGTAATAATAAAAGTAATAATAATAGTAATAATAATAGTAATAATAATAGTAATCATAATAATAATTGTAATAGTAATAATAATAGTAATAATAGTAATAATAATAGTAATAATAAAAGTAATAAAAAAAGTAATAATAATAGTAATAATAATAGTAATAATAATAGTAATAATAATAATAATTGTAATAGTAATAATAATAGTAATAATAATAGTAATAATAATAGTAATATAAATAGTAATAAAATAGTAATAATAATAATAATTGTAATAGTAATAATAATAGTAGTAATAATAGTAATAATAATAGTAATAATAATAGTAATAATAATAATTGTAATAGTAATAATAATAGTAATTATAATAGTAATAATAATAGTAATAATAATAATTGTAATAGTAATAATAATAGTAATAACATTAGTAATAATAATAGTAATAATAAAAGTAATAATAAAAGTAATAATAATAGTAATAATAATAGTAATAATAATATTAATAATAATAAATATTGTAATAGTAATAATAATAATAATAGTAATAATAATAGTAATAATAATAGTAATAATAATAGTAACAATAATAGTAATAATAATAAGTGTAATAGTAATAATAATAGTAATAATAATAGTAATAATAAAAATAATAATAAAAGTAATAATAATAGTAATAATAATAGTAGTAATAATAGTAATATTAATAATAATTGTAATAGTAATAATAATAGTAATAATAATAGTAATAATAATAGTAATATAAAAGTAATAATAATAGTAATAATAATAATTGTAATAGTAATAATAATAGTAATAATAATAGTAATAATAAAAGTAATAATAAAAGTAATAATAATAGTAATAATAATAGTAATAATAATTGTAATAGTAATAATAATAATAGTAATAATAATAGTAATAGTAATAATAATAGTAATAATAATATTAATAATAATAGTAATAATAATAATAATTGTAATAGTAATAAAAGTAATAATAATAGTAATAGTAATAATATTAGTAATAATAATAATAATAATAGAAATAATAATAATAGTAATAATAATAGTAATAATAATAAAAGTAATAATAAAAGTAATAATAATAGTAATAATAATAGTAATTGTAATAATAATAGTAATAATAATTGTAATAGTAATAATAATAGTTATAATAATAGTAATAATAATAGTAATAGTAATAATAACAATAACAATAATAATAGTAATAATAATAATAATTACAACAACAACAGCAACAATAATAATAATAATAATAACAATAGCAACAATAATGATGATGATGATGATGATGATGATGATGATGATGATGATGATGATGATGATGATGATGATGATGATGATGATGATGATGATTTGGAACGATAACAAAAAACTTTGAAAAAAGAATGGGAGGAATTTAATCATAGGGATAGCCGAGAAAATACAAAGAATTTCAATAATGAAAACTGCAGAAATATATATAGGAAATCACTTGAATATGGAAACTAACACAACCCATAAACTACACAAAAACTGGATGCAGAAAATGCTACAACTGCAAAACACAAAGTTATATCACATGAAATCATGAAAACAAACTGTATAAATGAGAAATAAAGCACCCCCCCACGCTTTTTTTCTCTCCTGTGAGTGTTATCATAAAAAGTGAACACACAAAATAATGAGGGTCAAGGAGGATGGGGAAGGCCGAGGAGAGAAAGCAGTAGCTTGACTTCCGCTGGAGGAGTGCAAAGTGGACCTTTTTTAAACTGTCTTTCTATACTATCGTATTTATAATTGTCTTTCTATAATGTCGGATTTAAAATTGTCTTTCTATACTGTCGTATTCAAAATTGTGATTCTATGCTGCTGTATTTAAAATTGCGTTTCTATTTTGTCGTATTTAAAATTGTGTTGATATACTGTCGCAAGTAATATTGAAATTATGTTTCTCTCGTGTTGTCCCATTTAAGATTGAAATTGTTTTGTATTGCATTGCCATGTCGTAGACTGAAACTGTTTTCCTTCTGTACCGTCGTGTTTAAGAGATAATTGTGATTCTATCTTACTGTTAAATTTAAGAGTTGTTATAACCTTGTTTAAATGGTTACAAGGAAAAAAGGACGCAGGAATAGAGTAGCAGAATGTATTAACTAGAACATACATACGTGTGAGCCATCCATCTAACCGACGAGCAACCTCGGTTGGTTCACCGGATATAGACGTCTTATTAATGCCTTGACTTCCGGTATTTATTATTAACTTTTATACGGTTATAAGGGAAAATAATACTATTTCAAACATTCGATCTACATTTATGATTAATCCTGTTCCCCGCACATAGGTTTACAGAAAACGTAAAAATATCCTCTCATGCTAATTAATTTGATGATCTCGAACGACAGAAGTTGGTTTAATTATGTCCAAGTCGTTTACTTGTAGATTATAATTATCGAAAATATTGCTATAGCTCTAATTGTAATACGTCGACTATTTTTAAGTTATTGATACGCAATTAATATCACATTTAGAGACTGATTAGTTTACCAAAAGAATATATCTCCATAATAACTGAGTGCGAAAGTATCCGTAATATTAATATGACGAACCTCAAATCAGTTGGTTTCAACATTTTACTCGCCTAATTTTTAGTAATGATTGAGCATCCATCTAGACTGCTTGTAACTCCATGATGAGGATAATGTTAGGTTGGTGCAAAAGTAATGTCCTTTTTTACATTAATCATTATGTCCAAAAACGCCTTTATTTTTACGCCCACTTTATATTTTACAAATATAAATGGCGGAGATGAACACTGAGAATAAATAACAGTGTTTGTCAATTTGTTAATATTAAAAATGATTATGTTGTACTCAGCTAGAAATCATCTCCATACTATTTTTTCACCGACGTGTAATTCTGAGAAATAAACGGTTTTGTCTTAATGATTTATTGTTATGATAAAATTCAGCGAACTGAGTAGTAAGGTCTTCTCAGAAAATCAGTTGATACGGTATCACTGGAAGTATACTTAACATAATTAAGTCCTTCCTAGATGATAGAAAAATCGAAATTGTCCTCGATGGTCGTACATCTAAACAATATGATATAAATGCAGGAGTGTCTAAGGGGTCTATGCTTGATCCTCTATAATTCCTAATATTCATATATGCCCTCCCTGACAAAATTGTCTGTGAGATGGGTATATATGCTGATGACACCACACTCTATAACAGACACGATAGGAACACAAATGAACACATATCTAAATAAATGGCAGAAGCACTAGAGGATGACCTCCGATCTGTAGTGGAATGGGGTCAAAAATGGATGGTCACATTCAATGCTGCCAAGAATAAACTTGTTTCCTTCAATAATTACAAGAAACCTTCTCTACCTACAATAGCAATGGCCAATGACTCTTTATCTGAAAGTAAATCTTTTACACCCCTTTGCCATAACGTTCACAGGAGCATGAGTTGGAACAATTACATTGAGAGCAATACCAGGACCGCTGCGAGAAAGGTAGATTCTCTCTACCGTGCTTGAAAGCTACTAACGGCCGACAGTATCCTGTACCTCTATAAGGCCACTATTCCCCCATTTATGGAGTATTGCTGTCATATTTGTTCTGGTGCATCTGCTACTAGTCTCTCACTCCTAGAGAAGGTTCAAAAGAGAGTCGCCAACCTGAAAGATCCTGAAATGCCATCTAAGCTTCAGCCTCTGTCCCATCGACAAAATGTAGCAACCCTCTGGCTGTTCTACATGCACTTTAACGATGAATGTTCAGACGAAATGCAAGCACTCGTACCCCCTCTACCTACACACCCCCAACAAACCCGACAAGCATTAAATCTCACCCCTTAATAGTAGAGATCCCTAGATGTAAGAGAGCTTTCCACTCCAATAGTTTTTCCCCCTCAGAAGAACCGCTAGACTTTGGAATTCCCTTCCGGGTTCCTGCTTCCCCAACCGTACTGATATGCAGAAGTTCAAGTGTATGTGAACCGACGTCTTGCTACCCAACTCCCCACAAAGTACCTCTGTAGCTTGTGTCCCTAATAGTAGGCCCCTACATCAAAGTGGCAATGTTCCTTGTTTGGGGTGAGAATGTAATAAAAGAAATTTAAACTTGAAGAATCAATAGAATATAAAAATATTAGTCATCACAATACAACATTTACTCCAGAAAATTGTTATAAAGCGCGCATACTCTGTCAATAAGTTTTGCCGATTTAAACGGGAGTAATGTCCAGTATATATATATATATATATATATATATATATATACATATATATATATATATATATATATATATATATATATATATATATATATATATATATACCGAATAAACAGCGATAAATCATTTTTGCAGATTTCAAGGAATTAGTTGTTTATCGGTGCAACTCGAGAAAAGATGTCCATTTTTATTACTTGGGCTTGTATTTTTCGCTTGTCTGGTGTTCGGCAGAAAACATATATCAACCTAAATTCAAGCATAATAAATAGAGATCAACAAAAAAATACTTGTTTTAATGTTTCTTTGTAATTTGATTTGGAGGCACAATTCTTCGTTTACATCAATGATTGGCATCACATAATGATCATAGTACAACCGATACACTACTTTGTAGTAAACGGTAACCGATGCACAGTATTATTAATATTATTATTATTATTATTATTATTATTATTATTATTATCACCACCACCACCACCACCACCACCACCATAATCATCATTATTATTATTATTATTATTTCTTTTAATAAGTGTGTATTTACTTTTGGAACAATGCATTTTTAATTGGTTCCTTTTAGAAAGGCCTAACGTGTTTGTCACTTGAAATCTGATATAGTGACACCAAATTGCATGTAAGATCGCTTTTAGCTACTGAATGTTAATTACGTAGTCGATTGCTCCTGGCAACCCATTATTCTTAAATGCAATCCATCTGCCACTGGATCTTAATAACATAGTAGCCTTTTCTCTAATAACATAGTTGCCAATATAAACCCCATTTACGATCTAAGATATGTGCGTAAGAAAAGACCGTGGGTAAACCCCCCCAACACCTTGGCTGTAAACATACTAGCCACCCTTTGACACTACGATTCTAAAGATGCCGCTCTTTTATGCCGAACGTAAGTTAAGTCAAGACTGTTTCTATTTACCGGCTCATCACATCCGCCATCAACAACTATAAAAATAACAAGGGTGTCTGATTCGTTATAACCCTACAAATAGAGATATATATTTTCATATGAGCGTATAATACATATATTTAACTTTCTGTTTAAAATATTAACGTGGAGATTATTATTTAATTGTTTATAATTCAAATGTATGTACACGGCATTGTTGTACTTGATTACACTAACTTTTAGTAAAAACAAAGGACTGGCTATTTTTATTACCTCTCGCAAATTTGTTATGTTTTCGGCCGCATGCGTTGGTCTTTATATATATTCATTCTGCCTATCGTTTGCATATCGTTAATAAACGTCATTGACACATGTTTGCTGCTTATTTCAGTTCTCATTATTATAGAGGCTCCGTAACCGGCCAATAATTAAGTCAAAATCTCCTCCATCATATAAGAATTTGATATAACAGTTTACACTGGCCTTGAACAAGTGACGTAAATGTTGCCATTTTACTGAGTTTAAACAAATTATTCGTTTATTATTATCCATAAGGGCAAATATCACAACTCCCTCTTTCTATATCTTTACTCCACAGAGGTCTTAGTACTGCTTACTTCTAAAGCTTATCACAAGAAGGTCTGGCCTCTATGACTTGTTTAATATTTAGAATAAGATTAAAGTTTTGTGTTTCTTTAATAATATCATCCATTAGTTTCGGAATGACATCCCAGTTATATTTAGCAAATTCCCTTATTATTAATAATATTTAAAGCTTAATACTAAAAATCGAAAATGTTAGAAGCTGTTAAGGTTGAACCAACTTCAATTTGACTATATATATATACTTGAGATTTGGTATGATATTTATGTGTGAGATGAAAGCTCTTGTTTGCGTTTTAAACTTCCTTTTGAGGCTTCTCTGTTTTATTGTTCGCTCTTTTTCATTGTTATCTGTTTTTCCTGATGTCTTTTGGAATTAAATATTATTTTGTTTTTTGCAAAATGTTGCTTGATTTTCCTTATAATATTCATTGTATAAGTATGTTATCGTTATTCATAGATAACTCGATATCGAAAGGATTTCGCATGCCACTTTTTCGTTTCTTAGACTTCTACTAACTTACATATTGTTTCAATATCTTCTAGAAAATGTTTGACATATTTTAACACGGACATTTTCATTTTTGTTATAGATAGTTTATATGTAACCTAACGTTGGCAATAATTTCACCCTCGATTTTAATTTTACTGTGCCTCTGTTCTAAGTACCATAAAAACATTAAGTGGATGACTGTTCACTTAATCTCTCTCCAATTGTTACACGTCTTTCACTCTAATTCTATGACGATATATCAGAACAGAGTGTCTGCGACCTTGGTCATATACGGGGTGCATGTGTTTCTCATGGCGCGAAATTCCGTCAACGAATATTTTCTGTGTACTGGTAATTCCGGGTACGCATCTTATCCTATATTTAGCGGTACATCATCCATGTTGAGGCGTTACCCATATTCGCTCACCCGTTTTGAAAATAATAAGCTGTGGATTGTGTGCCAGCGCTGATGTTCCATTTACTTTTTTCAGGTATATGCGGTAGGGATAGAATATGTTGACAGGTACTGTGGTAGAAGCATGTAATCAGGAAAGTGGAAAATCATCCGAATGTCAAATGCGTGCCATTTTTGTTCGGTTATTTGTTTCACGCAACAGGTTATTCTGTAGGGATTTCGAAAATTATTAGCTGCAGCAGCGTTTTTGTTTTCAGAACACTGTATTCATACTCATGCTCGTATTTTATTCTACGTTGATTAACATTAGCCACTTCACATAGTTTATCTCGTCCTTCTCTATAAAACATACCACACTATTGCGTATACTTCTCATACTGTTTTCCGTGCAAGTAGAAAAGAAAGCAAAGTTTTTGTTCTGTTTGAGGTGAATTTTTTGTAGCATATCCCATTTTAAGGTGGGTATTTAATAACATTACTATATATATATAACGTAATATGTTTTCCTAATATGTACCTAGTATTACTCGTCTAATTTCTACGCTTTTTGTTGCTAACACGTCTTTGAAAACATGTTAAGAATTTAAAGTTATCCGCGCTACGTTCAGAAAGTTTGCAATTGTCAATGTTTTAGTCATGATTGATGCGAACCTTGATATATCTTCGTTGCTATTTCTGCTTAATTTCACACATTTCAACTTTTTTATGGGGTAAGGACACTTCAGAGTAAAATAGTTATATTAGAAGTTAAACAACTTCAGTAAATGTCAATCTTAAGTTTTTTTTTTTCAGGGTAAAATACAGTCCACAGACTTGTTAAATCTGGTGGCTCCTAATTCTCGGAGCAGTCGGTGTATTTTTTCATCTCTGCACATTTATCGCAATCAACTTGAAATAACACTTCGTAACTTTTAAAATATTAAGCGAAAGTTTTATTCCTCGTCTCAGTAACAGGCGCAATTGCCAATTGCACTCCAAAGAGGATTTCGAAAAAAACCCTTCTAATTACCGTTTTAAACAATATCTGTAGAAATATATCACCTTTCTTGTTATTATTTACTGCCCTACTTTAATTTTTTCTCAATCGATTTTAGTTTTTTTTTTTCTGTTGTCTTTCCTCGCTTTCATGTTGTTGTACAAGTAGCTCTCGTTTTTTAAATGTTTGCTCTGTTTCGGCGTTTACTTGCTGTTTATAAAAAAAAACACCGAATGGTTCTATATTAAAACAGAGCCTTTGTAAGTATGGTTTTTATGAAACATATTGTTATGCTCCTTACATAAGAAAGCAATCAAAGTATAAAACTATTTCCGTCATGGAAAGACACTTTTTTGTACGTTTTTTGAGTAAATGTTTTTACGGTTGGATTTTAGTCAACAGTAAAATAATTGTTTTATAATTTCTACAATGATAGATTTATTTTTATGCTAGAGGTAAAATAATGTATTCTTATTTTGTGAAAACTTGAAACTATGCAGGAATAAAATATAATAACTGATTTTCTTTTTAAATGTAAAAGAAGAGAATTTTCCTCGGCTAAAAAAGTATCCAACTCACCCATTTTTACAAATTTGCTGGTAACGTCTGTTTTTATTATTATTTCACGTTGTTAAGAAATTTCTCGAAGAGTTGTCCATGTTTGTGGTATTTAAGATTGACAAATTAATCGTTGGAATCTTTTGCACCCGTGGGTGCGTTTTTATGGTCCCTTGCTTAAAGGCTCCTTCAAATTCTCCGTCGCCAATCTTGTTGACGACATAAGTTTCGAGTGACTTTATAATCCTTCGTCGTCAAGGTTGTTGGTAAAATTCTTAAAATTTCTCCGAGGTTTTTGGAAATTTTCTTTTGAGTTTCTTACATTTACATCACCGCTAGCGTTGTGGTCCCGTAAGAGAAACTAAATCTTTGTTAAAATACTGCGAAATAACTACCAATATTACTCATTTGTTTTACTCGCCATCTACTTGAAATAATTCACATTTATTTTCGAGTGATATTTAGGCCTTGAGAAGTGGTGAAATCCTAATGGAAAATTACGACCGTATTAATAAGTTTCTGCATTTTTCGTCTCAAATCTAACGATATTGTTGATTGTAACTTTATAGCGCTGTTGGAGTTCATCGGCAGTTAAACAAAGTAGCGTAGATAATTTCTTATGATGGGCATTAAGACACGGTAGTTAGAAAAATGACAAAGAGGGAAAACACAAACAAAATATGAAATCACGTGAGATTAACACACATTTTTACTGGCTATGAAACACGTCTGTATATAGTTCACCAAGAAAGACACGGGATTTACACACATCTGGTACTCATATATATTGCATACGTTAAAGTATAGTGATTATCGCAAACTTTTAGTGAGTAAGTTAAAAAGTCCTGTTATGTGCTATGCACTATATTCCGTTTATTATTAACCATTCATAATCACTAAGTACGTTAACGTGCATTCCGTTCTGACAAACTTATATTTCATTGGGCAGTTTACCCAATCGACTGAATCTACCAAATTCGAGTCTGAAAAGTTTGTTTTTTCTTAGTGCCATGTAAGCCGATTTGATTCTCGTCATGTGAGACTTCATATTTCTATCTCTCTACCATAGCAGGATGATATGACATCAGATCTTCAAAGGAAATTGATTATCCAGCACTTTAGAAAGTCACTCTGGCCTGCAAACAATCCTGGGCATCTCCATACGTAGTCCCCAATAGGGGTGCATCAAGCGATCACAAACCTAAACCATTTTCAATAAAAAGAAAATGAAATTGTGGACGTTTTAGGAATAGACTGGATCAAAGCCGTTCCTCAGTGAACATAGTAAGGTTTATCACTACAAGTGCCTATTTTCTGTTGGATTTCGTCACAGCAAAACCTCCGTCATGTGACACTCGATTACACGCTGTACTTTTCTCCAGGATGCTCGAGGGAGATATAATCTTTTGCCCCCCCCCCGCAAAACATGCACAATAAATACACTAGCTATAACCCCAGTTAACAATTGTCCTTACTCTCTATTTATGCTTGATAGTAAACGTAGATTTCATAAAAATTTGTCTCTTTTAGTATTACCCGCCAGCTTCCTACATCATTGTCGTATACAAGTTCAATGTAAACGAGTACTTGTTTGACTGTCCTGTTATCTCGTGGAATTTAGGAAGAATAACTACCTAAATTTCACCGTTACTAAACTTTACCGTGATTTCGGACACACCTCCTGACACTAATTAACTTTTACCCTCAAGTGACCTTTAGGTTTAGATAAGTGATGGCTCCCAATGTACCCGCGTAGAATATGAGTGTGAGTCCACATATCTGCTAAGAATAAAATATAAGTTTCAAATGTTCATTAAGAGAGTGTTACACTGAGAGCATGGTTTCAGTTCGTGAGGTTTAAATGCTTGAGCTTAATTTATAACACGATACATTAGAAAGTAAGTGTTAAACGTCGGCGGATTCATTTGGGATTACTCGACAGGAATTTATATTGAGGGACGCGAATCTCGCAGTATTTTATTCCATCGATAAATATTGTTGATGAAAATCAATATGTGTACGGGCGAAATGGTTAATTGTGTCTTTTCAATCGAACTATACATCGGGGACTAAAACGAATATGTTCACTTGAAACTGTAATACCAAAATAGTTCGATTTTTACTGATTTACCCCCCCCCCCTCTTTTCGCCCAATGTGATGCATAGCCATTTTAGAAGGCGACACTTTCATATTAAATATCTACTTGAGTTGACGCTCATGGGAAGGCAGGCGACAAAACGAGGCTATCGAGCGGTTGGCAAAATAAACTAAAAGAGACGATAGAATAGACGAAGAAGACGAAGTAAAAGATAAAATAAAAAAAGAAGAAAAAGAAGAAAGAGGAACAAAGAACAGAATATTATGTGGTGCCTATAAATTAGCAGACTACTTCAATGTGAAGTCGAGAGGCAATCTATAATTTCTGCACCAATAATCTAGGAAGTCGATATTTCATTACGATTCCAGTATAAGGACATCAGATTCATTCCAAAACGTTTATTATGAAAGCATTTCTAATGTACAATCAGATAGAACTTCATATGTATGAGATATTGTCTGAAAAGTAATAGGATTGCGCTCCTAACATCTTAATAATTGAACAGTTCTTTTACTGAGTACGGTATCTGAGGAAACATTATTGCAAAGATCACACCGTGTGTTCCTTAAACGACCAACTCGTTAGTTACAGAGCAAGCATATACGAAGACATGTGTTTTTAAATCATATAAATATATAGAGAAAGCTTCTGCACAGATGTCCTAACACATGTTAGGTTCATGGACAAACGTTACTTAAACAGTTTTGACATCAATGATGTTCATTTATTGCTGTGTAAGGAGTGTGTCATAGTGATTGAGAATTTTGTGCATTGTACCAAAGTCAACATACAGCGCAATAGATAATCTTTCTGTCGTACAATTGAGTTAATCAGCGTAAATGTCAGGAAGCGATATAATTAACCGGTGAACGATACATGTTAAAAGAGGAACAGAAAAGAAAGATAATAACACGAAAAAAGAAAATGCTACTACATATATATATATATATATATATATATATATATATATATATATATATATATATATATATATATACTGGGTAATAATTATTACTATTGATAATAATAATAATGCTACTACGATTTATGATATAAATACTACTGCTGTCGATAAGAAAGTATCACTTCTATTAATAATAAATGTATACTATTATAATGACTAATATTAAGTATTAGTGTACTTCGAATAATAATAATAATAAGAAGAATATATATATAACTAATGAAAATAAGAAAATTGCTAGTAATATTAAGAATATGATAAATACTACTACCACAATCAGTAATTGTTGGCAACAGTCTATCTCGAGAGACAGTAGTATATCATGAAGCCACGTATTTTGGGCAGGGGGTATGGGAAGATAGCTTTTGCCCGTGCAGCACCCACTCTCCCCGCGAAGCCAGAGAATCCAAGGGAAAGATAGAATTGATAGAGCTTAGCTCCAACAGTGATGCAGGAGTTGCTGTTGATGACAATATAAAATCATAATACTTTAGGGACTCATTCTCCGTAAGACAGCGGATGTTTTGAGAAAAAGTTGCTTTCTCCTAGGTAAGCTACCATCCAAAGTTCACGATCCCCAATTGTCCGAAGCGACTATTTTTTAAAGCGCCAGCTAATCGATTTTGCTTCTCCCAGTTAACATAAGCTATTTCGCAAGGCTTAGTGGCTAAACCACACGCGAGGAGCAAGGGCTGGGCTTGGTTGTCAGAGGCTATTTGAGACGCACATATTATGCCATTTTTTTAGGGAGCAGGAACTTATTTCCACTACCACCCTCGGTTGTGCAACCTTTGAAACAACAAGTAAAAATAAAGCGAATACTACAAATGCTAATGTTAATTATAATACTAATATTACTAATACTAGTATTACTACTACGATTACCACAACTAATAATAATATGTAGAAGGAAAAAACAAGCAGAAAGAGAATAAGCAGTAAAGGACGGAAAGATGACGCAACCTATAAATTAACAAACTCTTTGAATGTGAAGCCGAGGAGAAATCTATAAACGCTGCAACAATAATTTGCTAAATATAAGATTGGAATTCTATTCTGTCTTTAATATTTATGACTTCATATTTATTCACATCCTTACAAAATTCATTCAGATACATATTTAGATGTGAGTTTTGTTTAAAAAGTAACTAGATTAGGATCACATATAATTTATACGAATTACGCACGCATAAAAAAAATCTACACAATTTCTCCCTTTTTAAGATAATTCTTATGAGGTTTACGCCATAATGATCCAACATTTTTTTTAGTGATGAATTAGTATTAGTTAGATTTAATGGTGTAACAATGATGGCTCGATTCAATCATTTATTTCTTTAATTACTTAATCAGTATGAAACCATATATTCGTTGCTGGCTGGCATTGATGTGTGTGTGTTTTGTTTTTGCGTCAGATTCAGTAATATTCCCGTTAGTTAAAAATAAAACACCCGACTAGCTTTTTGTTAAAACTATGACGTCAATTATTCGAAAACATATTCTTAAAATTATAAATGAAAACATATCCTAAAAATTATAAATGGCAGACTGTTTGTCTGCTATTCTGATTTAAAAAGAGACAGAGTAAGATGCTCTTATGAATAGCTGATAGAGCAAAAGAGAAAGTATAAGGATGATACACTAATAAGCTCGTGGGTTGATTATTAACGTTTTAGACCATTGTTAACGAATACCTTCTGAATAACGCTTCTATTGAAACTCTTGAATCAAGTCAGTCTGAATACATGTGATATCATGCCCGTTTGCTTTATTGACTTCCGGCTCTCATTTCTCGCCAAATCTTAAATAAACTCGTTGCGCCTGTCTGAAACGTTTTATGTGGTTTTCTGTTTCTGAGTTTCCCTTACTTAATAGTTTTAAGTTCTCTTAGATTGTTTTTCGTATTCGTAATTGCAATTGATCATGATTTTATCTAAGGAGAAAAAAAGCTCACATCAATATCAATATCAGTATATTTTAGGGAGGTTGTTCCAATGTTAATTATATTCGATGTCCTTTATTCACCGTTCCTTCCTTAAAGTTTATAGCAAAACGGTTTTACATGAATGCAGTGTAATAAAACATATTCAGATAAAGCCAACACGGCAACCTTTGATATTTATTTCTCTCTCACTTCCAATAACCTAGATATCAGAGTTGGAATGTGGAATTGAGCACTTAGCGCTCCAAAGTAAGGGTACTGACCCGCAAAATGTGTCTGGGCAGCCTCGACAGTATTCCTTGGCCCCTCACGCGATTAGCAATTAAGAAAAGTAAAACAAAAGAAAATGGACGTGATATGGTCCGGAATTAATAAAAACTATTTAAATTTACAAGAAAGAGAGAAAATAAAAAAAATACAGTCATAAAATTGTGTGTTTTTCCTTCTTTTAATTAAATATTTTTTCGTGTTAAGATATTCATAAAACAGGGAAATTAATAAGAAATTTTCTACTTTGCAGAAAGAAGAAAAATATAAAGAAAAGTCATCGTGTTTTTCTTCCTTTATTTAATAAAATAAGTTTGCATTGTAACGTTCTAATAATAATTTAAACTGCTTTCAGTTTTTTACATTCAAAACGATGGGTCCATGTCGTTAAGTCTAATTTTCATCTCTTCAAAGCGAACCCACATTAAAACGGTTTAGAAAAGAGTTCGCTGACTCGTCGTGCGTTTAATCACAAAAAAGCGCACTTTGCGAATAACAACACATGTATTTTAATAAGATGGGGAAAACAGGGATAACAATTCTTTCGTTCTCTTGTGATGAGTTGACCTGGACCGAAATCAATAAAGAATATTTCAACTGTTGAAAAAGAAAAAAAATAGAAAGAGAGAATATAGACCCTGTTTGTCTTTCTTGTTTTAGAAAATATTTTTGTAGCTAAACGTATTCTAAAAACAATGTTACCTATTTAATCGAGAGTTTTGAATTTTAAATGACGGTTCCTAAAACTTATATACACATTTTTATAAATATAGATATACATGTATGCATGTTTAAATATATATATACACATACATATACATATATATGTGTGTGCTTGCCTCAGTGTGTGGGCGTGTGAGCTTACGTATAAAAGTATGGAGGATTTATTTAGATCTAAGAGGGCAAATGCCCTCACCTCTCAACGGAGATTATTGATTATTATACCGAACTTAATACTCGTTGATGTTCAGAAAATCGAGCTACCCTGAAAGCGATACACACACACACACATTCACCCGCACATATTATATATATATATATATATATATATATATATATATATATATATATATATATATATATATATATATATATATATGCGCGTTTATGTGCGTGTGTGTGTGTAGAACGCCCGCAAAACTTGAACACTAAATATGAATGACTTACGGTCCTACATTTAAACACTATGATATAAATGCAGGAGTGTCTCAAGAGACTATCCTTGGACCTCTATTATTCCTAATATTCATAAATGACCTCCCTGACAAAATTGTCTGTGAGATGGCTATATATGCTGATAACACCTCGCTCTATAACAGACACGATAGGTAAACAAATAAACACATATCTAAAAAAATGACAGAAACAATAGAGGATGACCTCCGATCTGTAGTGGAATGTGGAAAAAAATGGATGGTCACATTCAATGCTGCCAAGACTAAACTTGTTTCCTTCAATAACTACAAGAAACCTTCTCTACCGCAGTTCATTAAACTCATTCTAACTAATTTACTTTTTATTTATTTAAGTCATTTCAGACCATTTTTCCGTAATTTTAGTTGATCTTTAAGAATTTCATGGCAATCCTACATTCACGCATTCATTCATTACACGAGACCACACGACTAATTGCTATCGGCCTTGTTCTTGGCTAAAGTGACTTCTAAATGTTGAAATGCCATTAAACAAAAAACAACTCATTCAACTCACTAGATTTTTGTTGAATTTTTATGCAGATGTTATTGTTTGGCGCATAATTGTCTTGGACTAGATAAATTGTAAGCACAATTAGTAAACTTTAAGTAGTCACGTGAACAAGCTTAGGTTATCTGCAATAGTGACTTCTGTACAAAGTCTCTTAACAGTTGTCTATCTTACGACACCGATCTTATCGCGACTGTCACAACTGTTACTTTCGATCAACAGAATATATTCTTACAAACAGATGGTGTAAAATTACAAAACAAGTACAGAACAACTAGAACACCCGGAACTCAAACGAATTAGAGAGGATTAAAGAGGAAACACGCAAGTTTTGAAGCAATAAGTTTGATCATTTTACATTTCAATCCATGCAGTATCGTACAGTAGACGTTTATAAGTTTAAACAAAATGCATTTAGATTAGGAGGGTTTTGGAATACGGACTATTTTACAGTGAAGAGGTGGGATTTTGCTGATTGCAGCGTTACTTGGCGGTATATTACGTTGAGAATGCAGAAGTGCATCAATTAATCGGAGCACATCCCATTGAATTACTTGTCGAGAACGTGTATAGACGCAACATTCAAACAATAGGAAATAGGCTAGACGTTTGTAGACACCGCGGGGCCTAATTGATTAGAAACTCTTTTCGCACACGTTACAATATGAGGTATATATATATATATATATATATATATATATATATATATATATATATTGGTTAGTAGCTCGACCCATATTAAGCAATAATACACTATGCACAATATATAATGTCAGTTAAAGCACATGTTCAGCAATTATGCACCGATTTTGAGAATTTGTAAACAATACATAATATTTAATTATCTGGATATGTAAAAAATGTTCAATGGGTCTATCGTTGTTTATTTCTTTCGTTAAAACGAAACACGCTATATTGCCTCTTCGATAGAAGAGGTTACTATTACATCCATGTTGAAACGGGTGCAGTGTAAGAGGTTGATCAGCAAAATGCCTATTCATTTAAACCTATGTTTCTGCGCGCAATTTCAATCAGAAGAGCAGAATACTGAGCGAGGATTGATGTCAGGGAATTCATGTGAAAAACTATTAGTATAGAGGTATCTATAAACCTCTATAGTGAAGGCTTAGATTCTGCTGCGTGTCGCGTTAGTAGAGGTATATAGAACGAGAGGGAACAAGTGCCCTGCATTCGTCAGAGCTCATTGAGTTTTAATACACGTAAATTAGGTACCGTGATGCAAGATTGCCGCAATAGAAAAGGGCTTGGAACCTGCTAAATAGTTAGTGATCTATTAGATTAGAAACTATTTTAATCTTGTCTGAGATAGAGAGATTAGTGGTAGACGCATCGGCCTATGATGGGCAAACAATAATCTATGCATGGACGAATGACGGCAGTATATTTCTATAGGATATTGTAAAGTTTAGGTGGGTATATTATATATTATTTCTCTCACATTAATTCGTAAGTAACTCCCTTTTTTATCTAGCATAATTGCAAATTAGATTTAGAAGACAAAATCAAGAACAAATAAAAACAAGAATAATGAGTCTGTTAGAAAGCAATATTTGTGAAGTATATACATAAAATAAAAGGACTGACAAATATATCACCATATTTTATGAGTTCATTTGATGCGTAAATCACAAGTGAAAATAACGCTGCGCCATTCACTTGACCTACGTCTGTATTTAAGACACGAATACAATTTAAATATAAAATTTCAAGCTAAATCAAGGTGACTTTCTTCATTCTCATTTGTCTCTCTTCTAAAATTCATATATTAAAAGTCATGTTGAAACGTATTTCAGTTTACTTTCTATTTGTTTTGTTTTTTTAATTTATGTTTACATTCAGACAAGTCGTATAATTTAATGAAGTATTTGAAAATGACACATTCAATCAATCTTTTTAGCGCCATTTTTATAAGGTTTAGAAGTTTAATGTAATTTTATCCGAAAAACAAACAATGTAAATTATATACACAAAGATGACAAAAATCATTGTCTTATTTGCTTCTTACATAAGCCATCTGTTACATCTCGCCGTTCGTTCATTGCTAAGAGTATATAATTTACCACCTGTCTAGGTACCTACAAATAAATTTACGTATATATATATATATATATATATATATATATATATATATATATATATAACCATACATATACATATATACATATATATGCATACATACGTATATATATATGTATATATATATGTGTGTGTGTGTGTGTGTGTGTGTGTGTGCGACGAGAGCTGCGTGTAATGAATTTCCTGAGCTTTTTCGTATCGTCACTTTTCTGGATAATACCCACCGGAAACTCGAGTCCAAATCGAAATAATTCCCTCCGGCTTTTACACACTCATTGTACCGTTCCGATATCTTCCGGAAGACCTAATGGAAGTCCTCTTGTGTTAGCGTGTCTATGACCTTCGTCACATCCTTTTTCATTAATCTTCTCATGCAGCCTCTAAGACTTTCCTGGAGCTTAAAGAATAATCAAAAGTCATAAGGGGGCATTGTCTGGACTATAGGTAAGGAAATACACTGTCTTTATCTCCATATGGGTCAAATAGTCTGATATTCTTGGGACAATATTCGCGCTAATCTTTCGCATTTTCAGTTCCGCCCAAATTAGTATGTATGCAGTATAAACACTGGCATCAAATTTTGCACTCATGGTGTCTGTAGAGGAAATTATTTTTTTTTACAATACCCTCTGGTGTTCTAACTTCTTTACCTCCCCCACACCACTCATCTTCTCTCACAAACTCCCTGCTTTCCTTGATTTTCCATGTAACTTTTATAAATAATGCTGAAGTCATACAAAATGGTTCAAAATGAGACTGGAGCATATCTATAGGTTTTCTGTTGCATTTAAAAAACATCATTGTAAAATTTTATTACATATTGTTCTTCTAAAACTTTCCCTTGTCAAGATTGCCTCTTTGAAATTCACCAGATGGGACCACAAGATATTAGTAGTAATCCGATTCCTGCTTTATCTTCTTATTTGAACCTGAGGTAATAAAAATTTGCCCCTCATAATGTTTTGCAATAACATATTGAATAATCAAAGGGTATACGACTAATTTAAATGCCTGTACAAAAAAGTCAAGAAATTGTTAAAGGAATCTCATCCAATATATATATATATATATATATATATATATATATATATATATATATATATATATATATATATATATATGTGTGTGTGTGTGTGTGTGTGTGTGTGTGTGTGTGTATAATATAAAGCTAAACGTATGTGTGTGTGTGTCTGGTCACAAATAGGCTCCTATATGGTTGGCTATTTTAGAAAACTTATTACATATAATGGTAGAAGAAATATTGAGGATCAGGAATGGGTGTGTTTGATCTGGCAGAACGGTGGTTCATAAAAATTGTGGGGTCTGCGTTCGTTCCTGGCCCCCAAAGTATGGAAATAAAAAATGAAAAAAAATGTTTACAAGGGTTTTTGGTATAGATGCACATAAGAAGATTTTGATAAGTATGTTTCAACTTAAATAGGGATGGTATAATAAATTGTGGGGTCTGCGTTTGCGCCTGTACTCCATGGAAATATGGCACAAACTTTAACAAAGTCTTTTCATATCTATTTGCGTAAGTATACTTTAGTAATTATGTTTCAGTTTGAGGAAATATGGTATAATAAAATTATTGGGTGTTCGTTCGCGCCTAACCCCCATAGAATGTAAATATGTCACAAAGATAAACAAGATTAACCTCAAATTTAATCTTAATTCACGTAAGCTTTTATTTAGTTCAATCATATTGTGTCGAATAAATTCAGCTCATAAATTCACGTTCCCATAAAGTGAAAGCCCCCCCCTCAAAGTCTGGACTTTAGACAATTCTCGACACACATTTTGCTTAACTCTGTTTTTCCTTATCCACTTGCACGTGGGACTTCTTCAAAATAAATAAATAAATAAATAAATAATAAAAAATAGGAACGTTACTTGTTATCATGTCAAAGGAAGGAAAATCTCCTGCTCACGTGATTACGTGTCTTTTTAAAAACATTTACATAACCTTTTTATTTTTATTTATATATTTGTTTAATCTTTTTTATCAGTGTACTAGAAGGAATTCAGTTGATTACAGCCCTTTCTGCGTTTTTTTAGATTATAATAGTACACCCCTGAATCCGACGGCGCAATACTACACCGTTCAATACTGTAAAACTGAAACGAAGCTGTTTTGCTTGAAAAGGGCGCCATTTTCTTCTTATTCATATTTATATCGATTCTTTGCTTTAAAAAATAAAGTAATTACGTGTTTACTTTTTTAATATGCCATTATGCTGTTTCGGATTTTTTTACTAAAGCAAGTACAACTTCATTATTTTTCAAGACTGTTTTTGCTTCTTTGTTTTCGATATTTTGTCGATATTATTTAGAAAATCCAAGAAACGACTACCCGAAAAAATAAATATACAAGAAATAAATGTTGCCATAGTCATAAAATTTCAGTTGATGTTTTTTTGTTTGTTTTGAAATAGTTTTTAATGATCTTTACTTGAAATAATTTCAGCGAACCGAAATTAAAACGAAATTCGAGGGGATAACTACTTAAATGAATTTTTATATAAACTACACATGCCATAATCGAATATGCCTCAAGCACAAAATAACAAAAAAAAACATTAAAATATGTTTATAAATATTCCTTACGTTGAGGGAACTATCTTAAATTGTTAACACAGAATGCTCAGGTGCCCCTCCTTCAAATTGAAAACGGGGCTCCCCATTTCAAAGTCGCTGCCATTTTTATTTTTTTAAACCGGTTTTTGAATTAAAAAAAAAACATTTTTACAAACTACTTAAAAATACAAACCAATGAACTTTTCTACCACAAAAGTAACTTTTATTGACTATGGTAACATTTATTTCTTGTATATATATATATATATATATATATATATATATATATATATATATATATATATATATATAACATTTTCTCTTTGTATGGAAACACCATTTTGTTGGTCACTCTTGGCTACTAATGGTAAAACAGTTGATATAAAAATATTTTTTCGCGAAAATTATCTTTACTTTCATCATATTTTGCTTAGGGCAAAATTGTTGAGTATCAAACCCTATCTCTTTAGAACCCCCTCCGTTTCATAACCTTCATACTTTCATCAATCACAGTCCATTTTCTGTAGGCTGTTTTTAACCCAGTCAACGACGGGTACTTCTGCTAGTATATATATATATATATATATATATATATATATATATATATATATATATATATATATATATATATATAGTATAATAATTAAATACCTATAGACACTAATGTTTCACCCTTTCGGGAATCTTCAGTGGAAGGGTCACGATTAACACAAGTCGATAAATTCAGTCCCGGAAAAACAACCAATCTCTGGCGGTATTAGCAAAAACCGTATCCATGCCGTAACCATTAACGTTGAAATTAAACATTTTATTTTAAATGGTTTTGTAGGTCAGCCAGAGGTATCTACTCATTTTACGATGATCTATGCATATATATATATATATATATATATATATATATATATATATATATATATATATATATATATATATATATATATATATATATTTAGTAGAAATGGTAATTAATAAAAACTGAAGAAATTGCTCAATACCGTTGTAGAGCAAATATGCGTTTTATTTTTTATTACCGTATCTTTCTGTTAAATTACATTATTGTTTCAGCTACACGACCGTTTGTTGGCCGTCTGTAGCTTCCTCAGACTTTTACAGAAGTGTTCGTTGTTATGAGATGAAAGAGTGAACGAGTGAACAGGGGATGGGTGCGAGAAGAGCAGGCGAAAAAGAGGAAGGGAACAAGGGGAAAGGTGGGAGGGGGGGTTATGTATGTCGGTAATGTTTTAGTTTTGGAGTTTAAGGAAGTTGTGGGAGAGGGTCTAGAAAGTTAATTTACGGTGTGACTGAGGACATATGGATACATGGAGGAGGAAGGGGGCTATGTGAGGGTACTAGGAGGGGGTTACTTTAAAATTTTAGTCTTAATGGTAAAGTTTTTGGCGTCTCGTTGGTGAGATCATTTCTTAATTAGTATTCTTGACCTGTTGGGTGTTCGTTTCGGTTCGGAGGCGGGGGAGCTTATGATTCGGTTTATTTAGTTGTTATTTGTTATTAATTGTTTTGATAGGGTTAGCTAGCGGTCATGCACGCGAGCACACACAAGCGCACGTACACACATATATACTTAAAGAAACGTTCACATATACACATACATCACCACCCCGGCGTGCAAATATATGCACATATGTGCGCATACATGCAAAGACACCGCGTCACTCCCGCTTACGTCAATTTTTCCTTAAGGTGCTAAAATTGGGTACGTGTGCGCAAGCATGAATGCCCTCATACACAGATATATACACACATCGACGCCCCTACCCCCAAGGAGGCGTATACACGGGTCCATGTGCGCATATTGATTCAGGCATACCTGCATCTCCACGCATACATGCAAGCGCATGTGCACACACATACACCAATGCGCACATATGTGCATATATTTGCACGCCAGGGCGGTGATATATGTGTGCATGTTTACGTTTCTTTAAGTATATATGTGTGTACGTGCGCTTGTGTGTGCTCGTGTGCGTGACCGCTAGCTAACCCTCTACAAACGATTAACAACAAATAAAAACTAAATAAACAAAATCATAGCCCCCCCCCCCGCCTCCGAACCTAAGGGAACACCCAACAGGTCAAGGCATATTTATCAAGAAATGATCTCACCAACGAGACGCCAAAAACTTTTACATTAAGACTCAGATTTTAAAGAAACCCCCTCCTCCTACCCTACATATTCCTCTTTCCCCTCCATGTATCCCTATGCTTTCAGCCCCACCATAAATTTACTTCCCACACCCTCCCTCACAAGTTCCTTAAACTCCAAAACTAAAACATTACCGACATACTAAGCACCCCCTCACAACTTTCCCCCTTGTTCCCTTCCTCTTTTTCTCTCGCTCTTCTCGCACCCATCCCCTGTTCACTCTTTCGCCCCAAAACACCGAACATTACTGTAAAAGTCTGAGGAAACTAGAGACGGCTAAAAAAACGGTCGTGTAGCTGAAACAATAATGTAACTTAACAGAAAGATACAGTATTAAAAAATAAAACGTATATATATATATATATATATATACATATGAATGCATATATATATATATATATTTATTATTTTTTTTTACACAGTGATCACCACTTATCAAGGCCCGGAAGCCACTCAGGGATAAGGGTTATTGCAAGTACATTAAGTTATTGAGGAGATTTGCTGAAGTGTTTACTTAAGGGGGGCGGTTCATTAGGAATTTGTTAACATTGGACTTGAAGATATCCAAGTTGTAGTCCGGAGGGAAGCAGGCAGACGGAACAGAGTTCCACATGCGTGCAGTTCTAAGAAAGAAGCTTTGTTCATGGAATCCGCGTTTTGATTTAGGCACAGATATAGAGTGCGGGAGATATATATATATATATATATATATATATATATATATATATATATATATATATATATATATATATATATATAATAAGCGGATAGATAAATATTAAAAAAAAAGTATATTTTCATCAAAGTTTCATCTTTATTTCAATACTTGTTTGCGTTGGTTACTTTGAAGATAGCAATATATCAATACAATACTTGAAACTATACTGGCTTGTTACGTGAAAAGGAGGCATGCGTTCTATATCAGAACGAAAACGCTGTTAGAATTCAAATTTTATGAATAGTTGTAGAAAGGATTGAGAGATATAAGGTTAGTTGCTGTTAGATATTTAAATGTATATGATACAATGCCTGTTCTTTTTAAAAGTGAAATTCCGATATAAATCAAATGCTGTATTCGTAATTAGAATGAAATAAATCTGTTTTTATTATTTTTTGAATGATTATATATCAATTAACATTTTTCTGCAATGAGGATAATTTTATCTGTGTCGAAGATGAAGTTATTTTTCTTTAATATACGATTACTAAAATCAAATGACATGTTAGTTAATTGTGCTTGAGTTATCAATAATGCTGATTCGAGAAGTCTTCGTCGTGGTTTTAGCATCAATTCGACGGGTTTAGCTTATTTTATCTTGACAGATTGATCATGCTTTAATGAACGAGCGATTAATGAATTTAGTGAATCGTGACTTTTATATCTCTTTCCTGTAAACTAAGTTCTCTTATGATGCCACTAAGTATATTTGATGCATGGACTAGTGTATATACCGGTAATAAGTTAAGAGAAATTTAAAAGAAGGTACATTCAATAGTTTATATCCCTTATTATATTTATATTAGGTACACATGAATTATCTATACTTTATATCTATACTTTATATTACGTCTGTATAGAGTATATGAGTTTTTACCATAGGTGGTAAACTAAAGAATGACGTGCTGTTTGTTTTTGTCATGAAAAACAAAATATGGAATTCTAAGTTCATTTTGAATCATACATACATCTTTTTTTGCTGTACTAATTCGAATGTATTTATTAACTCATACACCATATTTTATTCATCGTTTAAATTAAAATATTAGATACTAATCTTAAATTTACATTTCATGTAATATTTATTATTTCGATTATTCAGACTATTTGTTCTTGAGTTTAATTTTAACCTTTCGGTCTATATAACCTCGGATCTTATTTATCTGGTTAAACCCAGTCGTCTTTCAGTTGAAATCCGGGATATGGATTAATTCCATTTATTTACTCCGTCTTAGTAGAAATCTAATGCCGGGAAAGGTCATAAGTAATTTGCAATTGTACTTTCAGTGTCGATCGGAATTAGATTGAACTTTCAAACTCCTGAAGTAACTTACTACTATATTTTTCTAAGTTTTTTTTTTATCCGTTACCCCACGTGATATTAAAGCCGATATTCCATATTGAGCTACAGAATGCTAAGGATTTTTACCTGGGTTTGGCTGATGTAAAAAGGGCATGTTATCAAATACATTCAGTTCATTACACAACCTCAGTGATTAACGCCTTTCCAACCATATTTTCTGTATAAAACTAGTTTAGCTAATATATAAAAAAATAACCAATGTGAGAATGAACATATACTTTCGATCTTTTTCTCAGATTTGTATATTTTCTTTTGCTTAATATTAGGTTTTCCTTTTTTAAACAGGAAGGAAAATGTGAGAGAGTGCTTCTCCGTATTTCATTAGTACTACAACTCTACTCAGTAATATTCTAAGCCTTTTAAGGCAGTACACTTTCTGATACTGTTTCACCGTGTATGCCACTTACAGTTTGTTTGAACGCCTATTTTGTTGGTTGTTTACCGATAAAAATGTATACCAGTAAACACACACATAACCGCTTTTATTGTTCATAGTGGTCCGTAACAATCATGTTTCCCTTTCTAAAATGAGAAATGTTGTGAATATTCTTACTTTAAATACAACTTCAAGCGAGTTAACAAAAGGGGAGATCGTTATATAGAGAGAAAGTGAGATACAAAAATTTAGAGATAGATAATACGCTTATAAATACACATACAAGAAGAATTATGTAATATATGAAATAAAGTCGATTTTTATCGTAATTATATTGAATCTAAATAAATGATATTACATAAAATAATTCGTTGATTATATTAGAAACTGACGGAAATTAACAAGTAAGCTGGAGAGATAACAGTTAGTTCCTTATTTCGATAATTTTCGTAATTTTTACTTGAGCCTTAGCTTCAGGTCTAGCCCTCTCTCTCTCTCTTATATATATATATATATATATATATAAATATATATATATGTGTGTGTGTGTGTGGGTGTGTGTGTGTCTGCGTGTGTGTGTGTGCGTGTGTGTGTGTGTATCGGGTGATTAAAAAAGCCAGCAAACATTAACTTGAAATAAAGTGCAGAAAAATATATTCATTGTATAAATATGTAATTCATTGCAAGGGCTTGTTTTTCATATTTATAATTTAAATATATATGTGAATATATAAAACGTTACGCATTAAATTAGGCTGCATTTCGGTAAAACGCCCAGAAGTCTGTTTTGCAGATGGTCTGTTGTAATTGGTTTATAGCGTAGACAGGGTGCTTAAATATCCATGGAGAAAATAATTAAATCCTGTCAAATGCCAGGCCTACTTCGTGAAAATTTTCTCCCATAAAATGTTTATCTCACTTTAACTATATATATATATATATATATATATATATATATATATATATATATATATATATATATATATGTATACAATACAACGAAGCTAATAAAATACTTTTTGCAAAGTAAAACTTATCAAGTTTTAAAAAATCTCAACATTGTTAAAAAGGGGCAAAGAATATATATATATATATATATATATATATATATATATATATATATAATAGAGGATTCGAAATAAATTTGCATATAATCTTATTCTATCATCACATTTATGAGGAAAATACAATATAAATCGTCTTAAAGACAAGGCATTCCGGAGCTTATACTTTTCATCACAAAATGAGAATTTGCAGTATTATCCTGAATATAAAATATAGTAGGAAAGTTTAGATTGGAAATGAACGAATTATGTACTAAGAAATATAAAAGATTATATAAGAGACAAAGTGTATATGTTACAATATTATTAGGAAGGAGTTATACAGACAAGAATAGGAAGGTAAAAATAGAAATCAGAAACCGACAGCCAAAAAGAAAATAGGGGTCGCTAAAAAATTGTGTGGATAATATATAACAGACAATAAAACAAAAAAGAAAGTTGGGAGAAGAAAGATATCAAAGCAAAGAGACTTTTAATGTGGATTGCACTCCTTTCTAATTTATTTGATGATAAAAGAAAGTTATAAGTGGCTTTATTTGTTTAACAATTTTTTATGTATATTCGAGTACGGTGTTTTTCTAAGGTTTCATATCAAATGTGTCTCGACAGAGAAGTTTTGTGAAATCTCATGCCAATACTAAAATGAAAATATAGATAGAATATTTAATGATTTATTTTAAAGACCCTGGCATCTTTATATTATAAACTAATTTAAACAGAAGATATCAAAATAATACAGAAATTTGAACAGAGAATATCAATTAAATCTCCAGTGTACGAGATAATTCCGTGTTTTAATTTTTTTTTAATACAGAAGTTGATCCGTCCATATTTTTTCAAGCAGAAAAAAAAAAACTCTAAAATAATTCATATTGTATTAATTAACATATATTTTAATCTGGATTTTTTGTTTCAACTTCATTATATAGGATAGAACCATGAAACTTTCGCTCACAAACAATGCTACAGATTTATTTTTAAAACTTTTATTGAAAAAAATCAATTCAGATAACTGGATTATGTAGTAGAAGTTACATATATTCAAAATATCCGCCTGTTGACTCAATCACCGCCACGATACGAATACGAAACTGGGAGCATAACTTTTTCACAAGCGGTGGCGAAAGTTCCGCGAATACTCGGCGAATGCTGACTATCAGGCTTTTGTGTTGTGGGAGGTCGTGTTGCTGATGTTCTTGTGATAAGACACAACGAAATAGTCCAGCGGAAAGAGGGGGCAGTAAAGGCAGGGTACAAAGTCGTAGCATTCCTTCGGCGCCGAGTCCTGATACCACGACCGTGGTCTGCCAACACCCTACTGATTGCAACAAGGAATTATCACACTCTTTAGCACGTCCAGTTATCTTCGATGTTTATTTTCAAGCCGATTTCGAAGATGTGCGGTGGCAATTTGTGTGCCCTCACTTGACACCACACCAAAGATCATAATCGTGTCCGGAAATTTACTTTTCCTTGCCCTACGCACGCCACCTAGCGTTGAACCGTTCTGATCTGCCTTTTGGGGGTGCTGGTAATGGTCCTGTTTATAAACTTCGATAGGTAGAGAGCATAGGCTGTACAGAGACCTATCTACGATCAGTCTCGTCGAACATTGTGTCACTTTACAAACATGATATAAGACTCTTATCGCTCTTGAGATTTATACACAACCCACCAACTTATAGATGGTCTGCAACCAAAATTTAAAAAAAAAACTGTTTTTATCAAACAGAAAATGGAACCATGTCGTATTTTTAGGGCGAAAGTATTATCGTTCTACCCTGATAGACTATGGGTATTCAGATAGTATTTTCTGCGTGAAGATAAGTACGTCCTTTAAAAAATATCTGAATATATCAAGTCTTTAATACTTAATGAACGGAATGAAAGATCCTTCGATTGAATTCGTTATTTAAATTAGAGAGTAAATTAAAATTATAGAGTGGTTACAACCCGACAAATATCGCCAGTAAAGAACCGTTTATTCCCAAACTTATTAGTGTAGAGGATTTAATTTCAAACAGCTGTTCGAAATGGAGCTAGTCAATATCGCAGTAAAACAAAAAAGAAAAAAAAAGATGATTTCAATTTTCTGCGGGATGATTCAGCTTGCAATTAAGTACTACTTCTGCTATAATTGAGAGCATAGTAAAATCACAGGAAGTAAAATATGATGTTTAAATAATAATAAAAAATAGTATAGTAAAAAGATTTACGTATCTACTCATAAGGAATGAAATTATGAAAGTAAGTCTTTGGAAACCCGATGAGATAGTTTCATAAGAATAATAATATTATATATGTGATTAGATAATAATAACATTGTATATTTGATTTTAAATCTTATTTTCACTATATAGTTTTATTATTGATTACTTGTAATTGCAAACTGCACATAGACTTACGATGACATTATTATATAAAACCCTTTTCACTTTACGTGGACATTCTCCAGAATGACTTATAATTCTATTCAAACGAAGTCCGATCCAATTTTGTCTTTGGAAAAAGCACGCCATATTCAAATAAAGGCGGATATTTCTTGCCGATTGAGTAGACACGTCCCATGGTATACAGTGTTATCTATGGGCATGAATACTGTTATAAGTCCGTGACCATCTTGTTGTCTGCAGTCGATGTGATGTTTGCCGAAGAGAGGGAAGTGGAAGTGAAACCCGGGAAAAAGAGATGAATACCAACAAAAGGGAGAGAACAAAGAATAACAAAAGTGTCTGCGAATAAAATACGAAGAAGAACGCGAATAATGGCGGCGGTATTCATGAGATTATTTGGATTGCGGCAACCGTGAATTGAACAACAGTTTTATATACGCCAGTCGAAGTAAACGAATCTCATCTATCCAGTATCCTAGATCATTACCCATCCCCCTCTTCTCTCCTCCCATGTACATCATATTATCTCTAAAACATTTTTTCGTCACATTTAGTCACACATCTCTATATTACTGAAGCATTAGTATATATCTTTATTTCTTCACAGTAACTTTCTTACATTGTTGTTTTCCTTTAGCCGACCTAAATTACAGTTGTTTAGAGAGAAACTAGCAAAATCTTCAATAATAAAAACGAATTAATATCAAACGATACGCATACTAATATTTTGGTTATACTACGCAAAAGCATCTAAATCAAACTTGATATAGAGAGTTGGTCTTTATGGTTATATATATATATATATATATATACATACATATATATATATATATATGTATGTATGTATGTATGTATGTATGTAGATATTTATTATCCACACATTATTGATTATATATGTGCACATATGTCTGAATTGAATTTTTATTTAGAGACCCCCACTTCATCAAACTGATAAAAAAAGGAATGGGTATGTTTGATCTGGCAGAACGGTAATTCATTAAAATTGTGGGGTATGCGTTCGCGTCTGGTCCACGAAGTATAGAAATAGAAAATTTAAAATAAAAAAAAAACGTTTACAAGTGTTTTCGATATAGATGTACAAAAGAATACTTTGATAAGTATGTTTAACTAAAATAGGGATTGCATAATAAAATTGCGGGGTCTGCGTTCGCACCTGGTCTCCATAGAATGGAAATAGGCACAGACTTTAATAAAGATTTTCATATCTATCTGCGTAAGTATACTTCGATAATTATATTTCAGTTTGAAGAAATATGATATAATAAAATTATGGGGTGTTCGTTTGCACCTGCCCTCCATAGAATGGAAATATGTCACAAAGTTTGACTAGGTTTTTTAATATAGATCCACAGAATATTGTGATAATTGTTTCAGTGTGAACAAGTATGGTATAATAAATTATGGGGTTTATCTATTTTATTTTTAGTTTCAATATATTTTGCTTTGGTTTTGATACCCCCAAATTCGAAGCTATCTCTTTACAACCCTCCCTTTTCATAATCTATCATACAATAATAAATCAGAGTCAATTTTCTGTAGGCTATTTTTAAATCCAATCAACGACGGGTACATTGGCTAATATAATATAAAGCTGAACGTCTATTTGTGTGTGTGTGCGCGCGTGCGTGTGTGTGCGTGTGTGTGTGTGTGTGTGTGTCTGGTCACGAATAGGCTCCTATATGGGTGATTATTTTTAAAATCTGATTACATATAATGATAGAAGATGTATCGAGACACAGGAATGGGAATATTTGATCTGGCAGAACGGTGGTTCATTAAAATCTTGGGGTCTGCGTTCGCACCTGGTCCACAAAGTATGTAAATAAAAAAAATTAAAATTTAAAAAGAAAAACATTTACAAGTGTTTTTGATATAGATATACATAAGAATTCTTTGATAACTATGTTTCAACTTTAATAGGGATAGTATAATAACATTGTGGGATCTGAGTTCGCGACTGGCCTCTATAGAATGGAAATGGGCACAAACTTGAATAAAGACTTTTCATATCTATCTGCGTAAGTTTATTTTGATAATTATGTTTCAGTTTAAAGAAATACTGTATAATAAAATTATGGGGTGTTCGTTCGCACCTGACCTCCATAAAACCTATCTCTTTACACCCCTTCCTTTTCATAACCTATCATACTTTCATAAATCAGAGTCCATTTTCTGTAGGCTCTTTTTGAACCCAGTCAACGACGGGTACTTTTACTAGTATATATATATATATATATATATATATATATATATATATACATATATATATATATGTATATATATATATATATATACACGTATATATACACACATAAATTTTATTACATATACAAACTGTTTTTCCTAAATTTTATAGGGGGAGAATTTTTTCAATAACACTGGCTGAGTTCCCATATTGTATTGGTTTTAAATAGGCAAAAAGTGGCAAGAAAGTGATGTTCATAACAATATAGTAACTAGCGTAATTATTGGAAGGCAATGAATGCCTTGACTGCGAGACAATAAATTTACTTGTAAACTTAGAGTTTTCTTATTTTCTGCTTGTATATTTAAATGTTGAAAACCTCGATGACTGAACATACGCAAAATCAGAAGCACATACACGCATAACAATTTTTACTTATACAAACATTATTACCTACATATGTGTATACACGTTCATTTCGCATTATGTTATCGGGGTGACCGAAAAACTCGTCCCCGGAGAACGCCTACCCGTAAAATTCGTCCATTTTAGCTAGGTAGGAAAATGGCCCAGTATTTAATAAATATCGATTCAAAACGCATTTCATGACCTTTCCTATAAGGAGATATTATTTTTAAGGGAGACTAAGCACCTCCATAATATTTTTTTAAATTATTTTTTATTTGCTTACTCTTGTTTTAAAAAGAATAAACTTGACTACGGAGTCATGGTGTCAAGTCACGACAAACGAAACCATATTTAAAAAAAAATGTAGTTTTAATACTTTTCGTGTTATTAACAAAACAAGAATGTAAACACTTATGTATTATCAAAGAAAGCAAGCAGTTAATTCTGAAAAATAAATTTCGTTTAAACAATTCGTGCGTTATTACGAAAGAAAAAAGGGAAACACTTCTCGTATTATCAAATTTTAAATTATTATATAAAATACTTTATTAAATTATGTTAGTGTTAAAACGTAAGTTTTGGAATAAAATATATGTGTTATTATTTGATAATATAAGAATCATTTTCGTTTTAAAGTTATTTGGGGGGCACTTCCGGAGTAAGCAGATTGCGGCTATTGTTAGTGGACGATAACTCCAATTTATTTATGGTCAAATAACGCGGCAAATGTGTAACAAACAAGATATTTTTTTCGAACAGAAAAATATTTCAAAAACAAAACATATATTTTATAACACATATAAATTTAA
This sequence comes from Euprymna scolopes, assembly GCF_053919585.1. Lineage (NCBI taxonomy): Eukaryota > Metazoa > Mollusca > Cephalopoda > Sepiida > Sepiolidae > Euprymna > Euprymna scolopes. Next base: position 29,258,341 of record NC_136495.1, on the reverse strand, counting down.
AAATATTTATTTAACATCTTTGTGAAAAGTATAATTATAATAAAACAATTTTGTAATGAAAGCAACATTGTAAAGTAAAATAGCTTTTGCTTTGAACAAATAAATAATTTCAAAGAAACATTTTTTGGGGGAATTAAAGCAACTTTGGCGGGTCAACAATAAATTAATTATTTAAATGATTTTGGATCTGGAAACGCCATCTTGCAACAGTTTAGTGAAACGCACCAAAAAAGGTGGCCGCGTTTCGCATACTCTAGAAATGCCTTCTGTTGTTTCGTAAACACAAAAAGTGTTAAAACTAAATAAATTGTTCTAAGTATTTTTATTATTATTATTATTATTATTATTATTATTATTATTATTATTATTATTATTATTATTGTTGTTGTTGTCGTTGTTGTTTTCTTTTGTTTGTTAGATTGTAATAACACAAGAAGTGCTAAAAACTGATATCATTTTTTAAAATAAATATATGTTTTAGTTTTTCGAGTCTTCCGTAAGGTTGCGTTACCTAATCAACCGTATCCACTTCCGGTAGCTTGATTTTTTTCCAAGCAATGATTAACTAATTTATACAAATTTAGTACTTTTAAAAGGGGGAGGCTCGTTTTAAAACTATATCTACCTCAGTATTTTTTTTTTAATTTTCAATTTTTGAGCGATTATGGATATTTCAAAAACGCGATCCCTTATGTTGGACAGTTTTTGTTTGATAAGTAACACTCGGCATTACTCGTATTTTTTTTAAATAAATGAACTCTTAAAAATAGGTTGAAACACTATAACATGGAAACGAACACTTAATAAAAAAATTTTTTTTAAAAACAATTATCATCAAGTAAAAATATATTAAAAAATAATATGGCATGTGCACTCTCTTATAAAACAATATCTCATTAAAGAACGGTCATAAAATGTGATTTCAATTGATATTTACTTAATGGTGAACCAATTTTACGACGTAGAAAAATTGACGAGTTTTCCGGGGACCAGTTGTATGGGACTAATTTTCCGGGCGAGTATTATTAAATTCTTTACCGCTGATTCCACGTTTAAAAAATAACAGGAAAATTACTATTAAAACAGACCTGTTCCAATAATGCTTTTAATGTAGCCATTTTTATTCAAAACTCAGCTTTTACTCAAAGGAAAACTAACGATAACGATACTTCTGTTAATGAAGGTGAACATAGGAAGGAAAGAATGGAGAAATATTGAGAGGGAGGAGGAGAGGTAAGTGTCCAATCTTTTATGTGTATCGGCCGGGCAGACATTTGTCGTTAGTGTATTGTATTTCCCGTTTATTATTCCTTGATACTAGTCTAGTAATTAGAGTCGATACATTATTTAACTCATATATATATATATATATATATATATATATATATATATATATATATATATATATATATATATATATACTTAATTATATTTTCTTGGAAAATCCACCAGAGTATTCAATATAAGGAAAAATCCGAGTGTAGGCTGAAGAGAACTAAAGCAGTCCATAATTATCAAGTTGTAAACCAACACAGTACTGACGACTTACATTTTCTAAATTTTCTGTAAAATCAAAACATATATATATATATATATATATATATATATATATATATATAAGTTTCGTGGTTAATTTTAAATTCTGAAAAAACAACATACAACATATAGAGACATATATTCAATATAAGATTTTTTTGTTTGATAAAAGAAATATATAATAAAAGGGATTAAGTATTTGCCAAACAATGACTTCTTAAGTCGAATATATGTCTCTATATGTTGTTTTTCAAAAGTTAAAATTTAACCACGAAACATATATATTGCTCTATTCTAAAATATTGAGCTTTTCCCTTTTGGCTAGGATCACGTTAAAAGTATTAATTCAAGTATTATCTGTCAGGATTTTCATCTGAATTCTATCAGTGTCTTACCTCGCTTATATATAGGTATGTAAAGATTGATATAACTTAATATGCCATTAACACGCGTGTATCCCTTACTTGTGTACATGCATACAAAGGTTGTAATATCAACAACATATACACACAAATGGGCATAGAAACATGTATACACATGTAGCTAATATGTGTGTATAAATAATCACGTTTTATAATGAGCTTTCTTTTAATAAATAGAAGGGTTTCAATGGATTTACATAAAAAAATCTATACAGCAATTATCTATCCTTCTCTCTATCTCTATTTCTCCCTCTTTCTCTCTCTCTCTGCCTCTGTCTCTGTCTCTCTGTCTTTGTGTCTCTCTATCCCTATATGTATACATATAGTTTGATAGATAGATATGTATGTATGAACTATATATATATATATATATATATATATATATATATATATATATATACTGTTGTAATAAATGTTATTTATGCAAATAAAGCCAAGTAAATTATACACACACTTATTTACACCATCATATATATATATATATATATATATATATATATATATATATATATATATATATATATATATATATATATATATATATATATACAATGGTAGCCTGGATAGCTACATGGGAGAAAACCAAACAAAAAATCTCATGCAAATTCACTCTAAAGGAGAACAACTGAAGCTGGTTTGCTAGGACATTAAATTGGTATTTGGGCATTATTATTGGTTTGAACGTGTGTTTATTTTTAATCCAATTGTCATATTATTTTAATCATAGGATATAATTATAATCTTCGAAGAACTTGTATATTCCTATGTAGAATATAGAACCAAACATATGATCATTTTAATATTCAATTTGGCGATTATTATAGATATATCCATGTATAGATATACAACTTTTTTAGCACATTTTTAAACCTCGGCAACTACGAATTAGAAACAGATGAATATTCGTTGAAAACTCATGACCTGAATTGTGTAGTTGGTTATGTGACATTTGCCCTTAATTTTGAACATTACTGTTTTGGAAGCGGTGTTCACTTTTCTATATTAATTTGACGTAAAATGATAACCCACATTATTACTATCTTGGTATAAATTGGTTGTTAATTTTACGTATAATTAATATAGTAATATGCCCCCGCTATATTATAATGTCTTCATATCATGGAAACTACTCGTTTCTTGGTATTTGTACTTTTGGAAATAAGGTACGATTATGAATATCTCCAGTATCAAATAAGCGTTATACACTGTGAAAGATAATGTATACATGAAAACCAAAGTTGGTTATGTAACATATGAGAAATATTTGGAATCAAGTGAAAATTCACTGTTATTTTAGAACATTTAAACATATAACAGCAGATTTTTTCCTACCCTGCATTAAGGACATAGGGTGTGGGGCAATACCAGTCAACGAACTGGAAGTCCAAATCTCAGGTTTCGCTTTCATTGTGTAAGACATATCCGTATCTGGTATTCGAAACCCGAACCTCTCGCATGCGAGGCAAGCACTCTGCTAACTGAGCAGACGTCCCGCACACAATAAATTCTATTAATAACACAGATCAAACAAACCGGGGCGAAATCCGACTGTGGAATAGACCTACTTCCTCTCGACAAGAGACGGGGTAATCCACGCAGCTAGTAACCCCTAGCCGAGTTCTCACAAATAGGAATTTTCAACTCGCAAGGACGATGCAAACCGAGCGAGCAATTAGTAATAGAATTTGTCAGAATGCGAGAGATTTTACACAGTTAAACAACGTTGCACAATACAAGAGCCATGTAAGTCAACATACCTGGAGTCCAGGACTCGAGTTTCACCCTCATTTACGCTCATCAGTTAGACATATCCGAATCCGGGATTCGAAACCCGAGCCTCTTGCATGCGAGGCAAGCACTCTGCTAACTGAGCAATTCTTCGCACACAAGAAATTCCCTCAACTCACACAGATCGAGTTAGAAATTCTTACTTTTAAGACATTTCAAGGAAAACCGAGATCATATATTCTATATAGCGTGTGAATGAAACGGCTCACATATTTGCCAATATTACGAATATCGCTCAAATGTGAACCCTCCGATTGTTGTACTCCAAACTGTTGAAGATCTCATAATATACTCAACAGAACGTAGACGTGGCAGAAAAACAAATGCATAGAAAACAATGTTTAACTAGCCAATGAAATTTACGTTGAAACCTACCTGCATAATACTATAGTGTTTTAACTTATTGTTGCTTTGGAACAAATTTCCATATGTTGCATTGTTATCAGGAAATCGCATAGTATATATTTTTAATTTACAGGCTATATATATATATATATATATATATATATATATATATATATATATATATATATATATATATATGAATCTATGTACGTTGTGTGATATATACCCCCGTATTCTAAATGCCTTAATGGTCTGTTACTCAACGAGTGTTAAAGGTGCGGGCGTGTTAACATCTATTACATACACATGGCGACATCCCTGTCTGCTGACTGGTCGTTTCTTGGGGATTCGCCAACCGTTTCGGGGGCTTGCAACCGTCATTAGGGGAGCCGGAACCTGTTGTAACAAAGCCGCTTCAAAAAAGGGACCCACAGACCTGTGTGTTTTTATATATATTTTTTTTTACTCCCAGCCATCTCGCCAGCAGAGATAGAACGACCTACTATCAGTGAATTTGGAATTCTCTATTGGAGACCGTCACCTTCCTCTTGGTCGTCTGGCGTCCAGGGTCAAACTCACTAAACAACTCGGCTTTTTCAAACCGAAAAACATGACAAGGGCCGTCCAGTTCCCGTTCGGATGCTTCCGGTGAAAATAATCGATCACAGAGTTTGATATCTGTCAAAACATGCTACAATTCAAGTATTTGTTGTCATATCCTCCCTAAATCTATAGATTATTATATAGACCGGTAGGCATATATATATATATATATATATATATATATATATATATATATATATATATATATACATATATATATTAAAATGAAAGTGTCTTTGTGTGTCCGACTTTCTTTCTGTCTGTGTACATTTTCCCAAGAAATAACTTTGAAATTTTAGATATAGGTTTCTTGGACAGGGATCTACCTAAATAGCTTTATTTGAACCCAAAACAATAAATGGTCATAATAGGGGTCAAATTTTTTAAAATTTGACCTCTGCGGTCTCTACCAAATTACTCTGACCATTTCTGGTCTAAACATTTGAAATTTTACATAAAGGGTATTCAGAAATAGGGAAAGCTTTTTAATAGGTTTGGGTCGAAACTTATAACTACAAATATATAAATGTATGCATATATGTTACATGTCTGCCTAAAACTTTCGACCGAGGCGAGGGATTTTTACAAGATCAGTCAGTATCGTTTTGAAGCTCGACCGTTCAGACGACAAATACTTAAAATTGTCTAAATACATTAATTTCTTCACCATTAACTGGGCACTTTTCTACAGGAGAGATCGATTTTTTCGCCGATATTTTTAACGTCTTCATCTCTTTTCGATTGTCTAACCTAAAGTTAAACCTACGTCACTTCCGGTGTCGTAACAGCAACGACGTCACTTTTTTTTCACGTTCTTTTCCTTCTTCGCATTAAGGGTTCGAGCCTGCCTTCTTACACCCATTTTATATTTTTTTGCTCAACACACACCTCCAAACCCCCGGGCAACGATGCTAATATATATATATATATATATATATATATATATATATATATATATATATATATATAATTATTATTTTTATTTTTATTTTTTTTTTATTTTTTTTTTTATTTTTTTTTTTTTTTTTACTATAATAATTAAATACCTACAGACACTAGTGTTTCATCCTTTCAGGGTTTCTTCAGTGCAGGGTGTCACGATTACTACCAGTCGAACGATTCGAACCCCGCGACACGAGACATCTCTGGCTCGATTAGCGGAGGCCGTATCCATTCGGCTACTATTAACCGTGTGAAATAGCGTTGAATTTTAAACATTTTAATTTAAATGTTCATTACGTCAGGCAGACAGTGATCAAATCGTTATACGATGATCTACGCACAAGAGCTAAATTGACCGACTTTTAATTCAACTGAAAGTGCTCAACGATAAGAAACGAATTTCTTAAAGGGGCTGTCGTAATTATTTTTTTTTTATTTTTACTATAATAATTAAATACCTACAGACACTAGTGTTTCATCCTTTCGGGATTCTTCAGTGCAGGGTGTCACGATTACTACCAGTCGAACGATTCGAGAGAGAGAGAGAGAGAGAGAGAGAGAGAGAGAGATTGAGGGATAGCTAAACAGGTAACAGGCAATTTAATTTATCTATCCGACTATTATCCAACAGTCCTTCGCTCTTTTTTCATCAAGATATGTTGGCGAATATAGACATTTTCCGCTACTCCCGTATTCTCCATGTGGTGCTAATCCTTGCACCATGTCGAAACTTTGACTTAGTTACCAGTTGCCTGAGGGCCTCCTAGAAAACCAAAGTTCAATTCAAGGAGCGTCTCTCCACTTCCATTGACACTATTCGTGATCGAAAAAAGCATCTGCAATCAGACAATGATATAAAAACATTATGCAACCGGGAATTAGAAAACAAAATATCATTCGAATAGTAAACATAGTAATAAACTTAGCTGTCAAAAATATTGGATCTTAATCTATTTATTAACGTATCATGCTTTTTATTGGGAACAGTATTTACGAAGATAGATATCAGCTTATACTAAAACTTATTTCTAGAAGCCTCACTTAAATTTGGATCATAATTCATTTCATGGGTTTCATAAAAATAGTAAGGCTTTACTGTCGGCTTCAGAATAAATAAACTATTTATGACACTTTACTAGATATTTAATGATAATAGATTAAAGTAAATATGAAATCGACAATATTTAAATGTTTGTATTGGCTCGTATACGTAAACGTATACATTTTAATTATCTAATATTCGAAATGCCTATAAATTGATGTAAACCACCGATTGCTCAAATTTAAAAAAATAATGGAGGTATCGGAATTTTCACAGAGAATTTATTCATTTTGCATAAAGTAATATGCCTGACGAATTCACACGAGAATGAAACGCGGAGTATTCTGAGTAGCTTAATTGATATATATATTTTCATAATTACTACTCTAGATAAATATATCTACTTGTGATACATCGGCTTCTGGTTATTAGCTGGTTGGGTGACCGCGTCTTTTTCGCGACGTAGTAGGTTCATTTCACAGTCGGACTTCCTCGCGGTTTGCTTGATCCGTATTGGTTAATAGAATTTCTTGTGTGCGAGGCGTTTGCTCAATTGGTAGGGTGCTTTCTCGCATGCAAGAGGGTCGGCTTTCAAATCCTGAGTTCGGATGTGTCTAACTGATGAGCCAAAAATGAGGGTGAAACTCGAGTCTTTGACTTCCGGTTCGTTGACTGTCATAGCTTTTGTGAGATGCGACGTTGATTGGCTGTGGAATTTATTTATTAAAATGTAATATAGATGTGTGTGTTTATATTTATATACATGAGTATGTGTGTATAACGGAAATTAAATGATGCGAATTAATAGTTATAAGGAATACAAAGACAAAATTATGTATATACTGCGTGATGTGTTACAATTAGACATTTTTCCCATAGAAAAATTACCAGTGAAAATAGATAAAACATGTTGAAAACTGTAATGGTTAAAAGACTGCAATCTCCGAAATGCCGGTAAACACACGTAGTGATGCCTACAAACCCTTATTCAGTAATATACATACACCCACACCTATATATATTTATATATATATATATATATTTATTTGTGTGTATGTGTTTATTTGTCTATTCAAAAATGTATGTGCTTACTATCTGAATATCCCAGACTGTTGGAATATATTCCATCACTTTGCCCCTTTAGAAATATATGCATATGGTACGAAGAACGTAGCGTCTAAAAGAATATATACTTAAAAAACACGTATAAGCATTAAGCAAAGGCACAGATGCTATAGCATCGCAGTTATATATATATATATATATATATATATATATATATATATATATATATATATATATATATATATATATATAATAGTCCAGTTCAAATAAACAGAGGTTTATAGGAGCTAGAAATAATTGTAAGAGAGTGATAGAGACAGCTAAGACAGATTACTCTGAAACCACCAGAAAACGCATCGAAGCACAGAAATTAGGAACCCGGGATTTTTGGAAAATCTACAAAAGCGTAGTAAATAATGGACAGTCAACTATTCCCCCACTATCAAACAATCATGAGGTTGCTTGCACGGCAACTGACAAGGCTAATCTGCTTGCCAGTCGGTTTGCCTCAAACTCCACACTGAACTCGGTACACCACTCACTCCCTGATTTTCCTCTGCGAACAGACGCCACACTAGACGATTTAAAAATCACCCCGTCTCAGGTACATTCTATTATAAAAAAACCTAGACACCTCAAAAGCATGTGGACCAGATCTCATCCCGGCTGTGCTATTAAAAAATTCTCAGCCGAGGTTGCTCCAGTTCTGTCCAAACTTTATTGCCTTAACAAATCTTGTTTTCCCGACTGTTGGGAAACTGCTTCTGTGGTACCAGTCCTCAAGAATTCTGGTGAAAGAACTGACCCACTAAATTATCGCCCCATTAGCCTCCTCCCGCTTTTCGCCAAAATATTTGAGTCCTTAGTTAATCAAGGCCTAGTCCAGCACCTAGTAACAGCTGCTAAACTCCTGACTGACAAACAATATGGATTCAAGGCAAGTCCGTTCAACAGCAGATATCTTAACTGTAGTTTCTGAACGTTATACCGTTCATTCGATAAAACAGGGGAGGGTACAGAGGTGGCCCTTGATATATCTAAGGCTTTTGACAGGGTATGGCACGATGGTCTTCTAAGGAAAATTAGATCATGTGGAATCACTGGAAGAATTAATAATGTAATTAAATCCTTCTTAAGTAATAGAAAAATCAAATTTGTCCTCGACGGTCGTACATCCAAACAATATGACATAAATGCGGGAGTACCTCAGGGGTCTATCCTTGGACCTCTATTATTCCTGATATTCATAAATGACCTCCCTGATAAAATTGTTTTGGAGATGGGTATATTTGCCGATGACACCACTCTCTATAACAGATATGAGGGGAAAACAAATGAAAACATATCCAAGGAAATGGCAGAAACTCTAGAGGATGACCTCCAATCCGTAGTGGAATGGGGACAAAAATGGTTGGTCACATTCAATGCTGCTAAGACTAAGCTTGTTTCCTTCGATAACTACAAGAAACCTTCTCTACCACCAATAGCAATGGCCAAGAACACATTGTCTGAAAGTACTTCTTTTAAACTCCTCGGCCTAAGGTTTACAGGGAATATGAACTGGAATAGATACATTGAGAGCATTGCCAGGGCTGCTGCAAGGAAGGTTGGCTCCCTCTACCGTGCTAGAAAACTACTTACGCCTGACAGTATCGTATACCTCTATAAGGAAACCATTCGCCCATGTATGGAGTACTGTTGTCACATCTGGGCTGGTGCATCTGCTGCTTGTCTCTCGCTCCTGGGCAGGGTTCAAAAGAGAGTCGCCAACCTGATAGGTCCTGAACTGTCATCTAGGCTTCATCCTCTGTCCAATCGACGAGATGTTGCATCCCCCTGCCTGTTCTACAAATACTTTAATGGTAAATGCTCTGAGGAACTAACCACTTGTACCTCCTCGACGTAACTACCCCCGACAAACCCGACAAGCTACTAAGTCTCATCCCTTTACAGTAGAGATCCCTAGGTGCAAGAAAGCCTTTTACTCCAATAGTTCCTTCCCCAGAACTGCGGGTCTTTGGAACTCCCTTCCGGGATTCTGCTTTCCCAACTGCAATGATATGCAGAAGTTCAAGTGTGATGTTAACAAACATCTTTCTACTTATCTCCCTTCATAATTACCCCGCTAATTAAGTCCCTAATACTAGCCCCCTGCTTCAAAGTGGCACTGTGCCTTGTTTGGGGTGAAAATTGAATATATATATATATATATATATATATATATATATATATATATATATATGTGTGTGTGTGTGTGTGTGTGGGTGTGTGTGTGAGTGGGTGTGTGAGTGTGTGTGTATGTGTGTGCGTGTGAATTAGCAGGATGCCCGGCGTTTCCCGGGTCTTAAAAAACGCATAAATATTCTATTTAATTCCTGCAGATTGCTTTCTTATACTTATAGAACCAATTTCATAAAGATTATCATCCAATATATTGTAATGATTTCTTTCCAAAATTATTAAAAAATATAACTTATGTACCACCGACTGCAATTGAAGCCGGAACCTTCAGCCCCCTAACGTAAGTCTTTCCTTATTCCTCCCACATCGTTATAGATGGGTCTATGCACATAGAGATAGGAACAGTTAAAAATAAACGAACTTTATACTATTAACTTTGAGCATACGCAAAAGAAGCAATAGGTGTAGCAATGTATATAACTTAGAATAGCAAGCAAACTCTGTTCTTTTTAATTTTGATCAATGAGCCCCAATCTGCTACTTGTCTCTCACTCCTTGACAGGAATCAAAAGAGAGTCGCAAACCTCATAGATCCTGGACTGTCATCTAAGTTTGAGCCTCTGTCACATCGATGAAATTTTGCATCCCTCTGCCTGTTCTACAAGTACTTTTATGGTGAATGCTCTGAGAACTACAAGCACTTGTACACCCTCGACGCAAATACCCCCGACAAACACAACAAGCAGCTTAATTCCACCCCTTCACAGTAGAGATCACTATGTGTAAGAAAGCCTTCTACCCCAATAGTTTCTTCCCCAGTACTGCTAGACTTTAGAACTCCCTTCCGTATTCTTTTTCCCAACTGTACTGACATGCAGAAGTTCAAGTGTAATGTGAACATACATCTTGCTACTCATCTTGCTTCATAATATCCCTGCAACCTATGTCCCCGAGAGTATCCCCTTACTTTAAAGTGGCACTGTGCATTGTTTGGATGAATATTGAATAAAATACAGTATACAGCTTGAATGCATGCTACTAGTCAAAATACCATATTTGTCAAATTTCAACTCCGTATACAAAAGAGACATTTGGTAGAAATATATATCTAAAAAAATATTGCCGTATGCCAAAACGTTTTGATCTTAAGTTGTTTTTAATCATGTAGTATGCAGAGAGTATTCCTGAATAGATTTCGGTGTAATAGTTTAATAAAATACACCATCTAATAATAAAACAAAAATGAATAAGTAATTAATTAGCGCTCGTTTTATAAAATATATCCAAATCACTTAATTTTATATCGTCGCTTGCTTATCTATGACTGAGTATACTCAAATTTCATTTTAATAAATTTAAAATAAAAAGCAGTATTTTTATTTCAATGATAGACCGAAAAACAGACTAAGTTATATATATATATATATATATATATATATATATATATATATAATATATATATATATATAGAGAGAGAGAGCGAGCGAGAGAGAGCGAGAGAGATTGATATTTGTATATATAGCTATTTGTATAGGTGCATATATATGTGTGTGTGTGTGTGTGTAAGTATATACAAAAATTTACATTTGCAGTAAGATATACGTTTATACTTTTGTATATACATTTCCGAGAGAAATAAGGTTCTTATATATCGAGATGAAACTACTTATTATAATAACATTTTGACATAAATTTTCAAAAAAATAAAAGGAACCCGTGTCAGTAATTCATTTCTTTCCTAAGAGGCCCAAGAGTATATATTTCTCTGTGAATATCGTATAAAGAACACGGAATATAATTATTTTACGTTTTCGTATAGGATTTCTCAGATCATTACTGGAATAGATTAAAAGAAGAAAAAGATAAAGGTCCCCCTGGCGAAACTGGTAGAAATTCGCATCAGAAACCGTTTGAAAATATCCATTTTAGTTGCGTTTTACTATACTTATATGCCTAAAACAAATTCATAAACATATTTTCATAATAAAGTTATGATAAAAAACGCAAACACTGTATCAAATATATATATATATATACATATATATATATATATATATATATATATATATATATGTGTGTGTGTGTGTGTGTGTGTGTGTATAACGGCTGTATCGATTATTTTCCTAAATGTAAATCCAATGAAACTCGCGTGATTATTACGGAGTGCTTAATGCAGAACAGAGCTGGTATATAGTCTGTTTATTATACAAACATTATTGGTTACATATGTGCACACATGTTGAAGTAGAATCCCAATTCAAAGGACAACGTTTCATCAGGAACAAAAAAAACCTGAAAGTGAAATATGTCTCAAGAGCACATTAGCTTTTGTGTGATATTTAAGTGCGATATATTTGTTTTGTTTTTTCATTTCAGGGAAAATTATAGTATATGTTTTGTGAATGTAAGCAGTAAAGTTATTTCGGAAGTGTGATGGTGAGGTATCTGTTCCCCGTGTTTAAGCCGTCATTAGTAAGGGGTGTTAAGTGATTATTTTAGCTTAGCGGTTATTTATCGCCCTTGATTTAAAATTCCCCATATTTTTCGGTTGATTTTATTGTTGTATACCTTTTTTTAGTGATGACTTTCCTTTTGCAAATGTTATTTTTATTTATTAGATTATTTTGTTCATTTTTTTTTTCTCATTTTTTATATTTTGTTCGGTCATTAGTTTTTAGTTTTCTAGTTTTCCGAGGTGTGAGGGGGGACGTGACGTTTCTTACAGTAAAGCAGTTTACAGTTTTCAGGTGTTAGAATTCTATTAGACTGGTGTCTACTTTTTTGCTTTGATCTAAAGTACCTTTTATTCCTATAGTCACTACTAACTGTATGCTGTGTTGTTTTTATTGTTGTCCTTTCGCATTTAAATCACTTATCTAATGCATTTTTGATGTTTGGATTCATGAAAGTATTATAATTAAATTAGTTACTTAGTTTTTTAATCATGGATTTTACATATTTATCAGGAAAATTTTAATTCAAAATATATCTAAAATCTAAAAATAGTCTCAGACAAACTAAATCATCATAAGGAGTCAAAATTAAACTCACATATGCAAACACACACTTGCGTTCTGTTGATGATCATAAGTATGCCACATCAGAGACATAGCTTTTTATCTGCCCTTTCTGACCCACAAAACTAAATTTCTGGATCTCATAGTCATCATGTTGTACGTAGGATTCTGCGACGTTCAAATACGACAATATCACCTCATGCAACGTGTGAACTGCAGTATTTACATCTTTTTTAATTGTGTTGTCTCACATTGGGTAAACAAAACCCTACGGATCGGTTTAAAGTTAATCATTACTAATCGAAAATAATGATCTTAATTCTCAAGTCAATATATCGCACTGGCTACGACTTCCAGCATGCACAGTTAAGCTAACAATGAGCTTTAACAAGTGCATATATACATATTCATGCATATTAAGACATATATATATATAAATATATATATATACACATATGTAAATATTTATATATATATATATGTACACACATATACATAGAAAGTCAAATAGAAAGAAAGGTTGTCGTTACATTTCAACTGGTACGTTAAACCTACTGGAATCCAGTGTTTATTCGCATATACCTTGTTGTTCATATAATAAGTATCAACGTCGATTATGTGTGAATCGATCAGTTCAAATATCACCTTCGTCTCAAGCCTTTTACTTGGAAGGCTGTACTCTGTACTTTTTTCAATTTGGATCGATGGCTAAAGAATTCTTTATTTTTTCTTCCTTCTCAATCAGCGTTGTTCTCAGGCTGCCTGGGGTGGTTCGGTATCAAACTGATCGTATTGATCTAAATGATCTCTTCTCCGTGAAGTGCATAATTTGGATAGTCCAATCCACGATTCCTTATCTAATTCAGTTTTCTTTTATTTGTGGATTAAAAATCCTAAATTATGTATACTGAATTTAAAGTATTTTACATATCGTGTTCAATTACCCGACAAGGTGCCTAAGTCTATTCCCCGACAGTTTTCGTATGGGCACGTTTATTGATAGTACACATATGAAACTCTTCAAAGTGATCTCCGCCGGCTGCAATACAATTTGTACCGTTCTTACAACTTCTGGAAGGCCCCAATAGAAGTAGTTTCGTGTGAGAGTGCCAAAAACCCTCGCCACAGCCTCTTTCATAATATTAATTATGTCATAATGACAACCTCTAAGGTTTTCTTTGAATTGAGGGAATAAAAAGCACTCACAGAAAGCACAGCCTTGACTACAGGAAAGTTAAGTAACCGTCTTGATGCCCACCCTGGTCAAATAGTCTATTCATAGTATTCATTGGTGACTGTACGCTAAATGGGACCCCACAGCATGTAGGTCATACCCTTGCTGTCAGAAAAGGGGATCATATATTTCTGGGTGGATGTGTTCTGTCTGATTTTCTTGAATCTGAGAAAGCCAACATGCTTCCACTAGGAACTTTGTTTCTTTTTATGTGGAGTATAGCAACATATTCAGCGTTTATCAGTGGTAAGCAGAGGATGCTTGATCTGAATTAATTAGCTCATCTATCGTTGTCATGACACCGTCTTTTTTCTGATCTTTTCTAGGCATACTTAAGACAAACTTCAGGCAAATATTCCGCCTCTTCTGTTCCTTACGAATAATTTTTGTACAGTCATTACACTGACGTAAAACTGTATATTTTGGTCTATATTGACATAGGATAGACCTTGTAGATGCCCATCTTTCTTTGACCAATCAACTCTAACTTCCGTACACCACCAACATATCTCTTAATCTACCTTCTCTGAATCTATTCTTTTTACAAAGAGGTCACCACTTATCACGGCCCGGAAGCCACTCAGGGATAAGTGTTATTGCATGTACAGTACGTTGTACGTTAGTGTTGAGATTTCATAAAGTGTCTACTTAAGGGGGCGGTTCATCAGGAATTTGTTTACGTTGGATTTGAAGACGTTCAAGTTGTAGTCAGGTGGGAAACAGACAGACGAAACATAGTTCCACTGGCGTGCTGTTCTAAGAAAGAAGCTGTGTTCATGGAATCTACGTTTTGATTTAGACACAGATAGAGAGTGGGGAAAATTTTTGACAGTGGCTTGAGCTAGACGGGTGTTTTCGTAAAAGATTGGCGACGGGGGCGAGAGATGGAGCTTAGACGAGCACTTGCCATGAAAATAACGGTAAAACAATGACAGTCTCGCTACCTCTCTTCTGTGGGAGAGAGGTTGCAGGGAAGAGAAAAGGGCATCCCCCACTAAACCGCGAAGTCTTTTTTGTACTCTGTCAAGGCAGGATAGGCTGTTTTTAGCAGCTCTTGCCCAGATGTGGCAGCAGTACTCCATCCTTGGACGTGCTTGGCTTTTATATAGATAGAGAATTGCATCAGTAGTGAGATATCTTCTGGAGCGGTAGATGGAACCCACCATCTTTCCAGTGACCCTGGCAACAGACATTATGTACGTGTTCCATTTCATATTAGGAGTAAAGGTCAAGCCCAGGAGCTTGTGAAAACATTGAGCTTCTCCTAGGCGAGAGCCACCAATTACAATTGATGCCAGATGGGGATCAGAACGTTGATGGCGTAAAGATAGGAGCTTGGTTTTAGATGCATTAAAGGTAACCAGCCACCTCTTCCCACATTGAACTACACACTCGAGATCAGAGGAGAGAGAATCAGAGAGAACATTGTCATTTACAGCCTTTGATGTGTTGCCGTAGATGGTTGTGTCATCAGCATAGATGTCAACGAATGATTTAAGTATGTGTTACGGGAGATCATTGATGTAGATCAGGAAGAATGTGTGGCCCAGGATTGACCCATGAGGGACTCCAGCATTAATACTGCAGGCCTCTGATTTTTGTCCATCGACCACTACTCTTATGAGCCTATCGGAGAGAAATGATTTAATGATTGAGAAAACATTTCCAGTTATACCGTAGCTGGAAATCTTGAGAAGTAGACCCTTATGTCATACCTTGTCGAAGGCCTTTGTATATATCAAGTGCAATTGCCCTAGAAAGGTAGCCTTTGTCAAGAGATTCGGTAATCCTATGAGATATAACCGTTAGCACATCTGCGTTAGATCTTGCAGTACGGAAACCATATTGCGTGTCACTAAGCAGGTTATTTCTGCTGAAGTGGTTGACTATTTCTCTATTTAATATGGATTCCAGCAACTTACTCATAACACACAGGAGACTTATAAATCTGTACTGAGAGGGAGATTACTTATCACCTGAATTCCTGAATACAGAGCATACTGATGAGGTTTTCCAGGGTGTTGGAAAGCAATTATCCCTTAGGCAACGCTGAAACAGTTTTGTAAGTATGGGAGCAGGTCCAGGTTGAAGCTTTTTTAACAATATAATTGGGATGCCGTCAGGGCCAGTTGCTTTACTGGAATCAAGGTTCTTGATTAGCTTGGCGACCTCACACACAGATATGTGTATATTACCTAGCGTGTTTTGTGTTATAGGAGAAAGTATGGGGAGTTGATGGCCTTCGTCGGATAGGGTAGAATAAGCTGCAAAGTTCTTTGCAATTAGTTTAGACTTGTCTGATGCTGACGAGATGACCTCTGGTCCATTGATAATGGTTGGGATAGAACGCACACTTCTGTTCAGGATCCTATTTGTTATTTGCCAAAACTGGTGGGCACCAAGCCGCTAATCAGCTACTTTGGATTAACAGACTGGGCATATAGCTCTCTTGGATTTTTATTACTCTTATAAAGTGGTTGTTGGTGTTCCTGAAAGCAGCTTTAGTCTCAGTGTATCTATTACGTTAGTAGTTATGGAAAAAGTGATTTCTGTGCCCAATGGCAGCAGCACATTGTGGGGAAAACCATGGCTGCATGTCAGGTTTTTGTTGGAATATTTTAGATGGTATGAATCGGTCTATGCCTACAATTAACCATTCGGTTTGGTCTGATACTATAGAGGACACTCCTTTTTAAACATGGAATGCAGCGGTAGATCAGATCTGAATGTACGGAAGCTATCACAGTCATCCATAGAGTATCAATATACAGTAATACCACAGAAAACCTCATTCCCGAATCGTGCGAGATGGTCCCAAAGCAGGTTAAAGCATTCCATAGTCTCCGCGGCATTTTATCGAAGTTTAAAAAAATATTGCTTATATTTCTTCTAACGTGTCCTTACGTCCAGATTGCCTTTCTGAAATTACTAGCTGTGACAGTCAGGCGTCAGTAAGATTTATTTCAATACCTGCTTGTGCTGTTCATTTGATCTTGGACTCCTAAAAATAGCCAGTTTTCTCACAAAATACATAACAATAATATAATGAATATTCAAGAATCTACATCAATTTTAAATGCATGTACAGAAAAAAGTGTGGAAACTTATTTAACGGACCTTGTAATAAGAAAAGATAGTAATTGAGTAGGGGTTATATGCACATAGTACCTTCGTATTTCGAAGCCTAATGCTTTTTATTGTCTGAACATATATTAGAAACACTTAGTACATCGACAAATAAATCTATGTATACAAGCATGTACCTTGGTTTTGTCTATAATATTCTTATTATAAATGTACATATATACATATATATATACATATATATATATATATATATATATATATATATATATATATATATATATATATATGCAATAATTATATTACCCAGATCAGCATGCTTGCTTGAACGTCGGAACCGGCCATCTGGTTTTGACTTCTGGTTTAAAAAATCGTCTGCTTCCCTATTTTATGGTCGCCTTGATTGGATGATATAAAAAGCTACTGCTGCTAGTAAAAGCAAACATAAGGTCAGAAACGTTTTTGTACTAACTTATTTTAACGTGTTACCCTAAGAAATAAACTCATTTTTAGTCCGTGGAGTAAAAAAAGCGATTTAAATATACATATACATTGTAAACCTATAATCATATTTATAACAATATTTACTGCTTTTAGTAGGCCTCCTGTGAATTCTGATTATTTCTTTTTCTTAGCCTTACTAAAAACATACATTATGGTAAAGGAGGAGGGTAGAAACTTGGTTTTAGTAGCGCATTTAGTTAACCTCATGAATTTAGACTCCTAGGTTTTATTTATTTTAAAACATCTCTTCCAAATCTATTTTCAAGACAATAACAGACAATATAATCTCCAAGATAATTTTTATTTATAATATTTTTCATCTTAAACTTTAAGATACAAAGAAAGAAGTATATATAATTTATGAATTCGTATGAGTTAATTGTTTTACTTCATATGTGTAACCCTTTTTTAAAAATTGTTAGCTATATAATGTATTACCCTTGTTCTTTTCGGGAAGTGGTTTCAAACATCATTGACCATTATATATAAATTAATAAGTATACACACACACATATATATGTAGTTATATATATATATATATATATATATATATGCGTATGTATATTTTTAAACACGCCTATATATATATATATATATATATATACATGTGTATATATATGCACATATATACATATATATATATATATATATATATATATATGTGCACATATATATACACACACGCGCGATGGTTGTAATTATGTTTATTCATATGAGATTTATAGAAAAACGTTGTTTATAATGTTTATACTAAGTGCTAATTTTTAAGCAGATTTTTGTATAGATATTATTGATTAAATAATTTAGTCATCACATATAAATACACTTTTATTGTATGCGCCTATTTGAACTCTAGAATCAGTAGGCCATATACGATCTCATCTATCAATAATCTGATAGTGTAAGGCATTTAATAAACCCTTAGCATAAATGTATATATATATATATATATATATGTATATATATATGTATATATATATGTGTGTGTGTGTACGTGTGTGTGCGCCACTATTTATCTGTATCTCTTTCTCTATAAAAATAAGGGAGTCAAGAATGTCTGTGAGAACCATCGGGAGATGTCTCTGCTTTCAATTGCAGGAAAGATTCTGGCTAGGCTCATTCTAAACCGCTTCATAAATCGTCTCGTTGATGAATTGTATCCAGAGTCCCAGTGTGGGTTTCGGTCGGGTCACGGCACCATTGACATGATATTTTCCTTACGTCAGGTGGCAGAAAAGGTCCGTGAGAAAAATTAGGAATTGTATATGGTGTTTGTTGACCTGACGAAAGCCTTCGACACTGTGAATCGCGATGCTCTTTGGCAAGTTTTAACAAAGCTTGGTATTCCAGAAAACATGCTGAACGTGATCATTTTCTTACACGACGGGATAAAGGCCGATGTTGTCTCAGATGGTATGATGTCTAATCCATTTGATGTTACGAATGGGACCAAACATGGATGTGTAATGTCGCCAGTCCTCTTTGCGCGCTTCTTCTCACTAATGCTGAAACATGCATTTGATGATTTGGACACTAGTGTCAAGTTTCAATTTCGGTCATCCGGTGGCTTATTTAACCATCAACGGTTTAAGGCCAAGACTCTTCTTCGCACCGAAATTATTCGCAACTTGCTCTTCGCTGACGATGCCGCACTGGTAGCCACATCCTTTGAGGAAGCCCAGGTTCTTCTTGATCGATTTTCAGCCGCGTGCAAGGTCTTTGGCCTGAAAATTAGCATAAGGAAGACTGAGGTAGTGCATCAGCCACACCCTACCCCAAAACAAGTTGAAGGCGTAAAGCAAAATCCGCCAGAGTATAGATTTCCTGCGCACAAGCTGAAAGTCGACGGTCATGATATCAATTATGTCAAGTCCTTTTCTTACCTTGGTAGCAAGGTGAACCAGGGCGGTTATCTTGATGATGAAATTGTCAACAGGATTGCTAAGGCCACTTCTGCCTTTGGAAATCTTCGCCATCGTTTGTGGAACGAAAAGGGTATTCGACACGACACAAACATCCTTGTCTACCGTGCTGTTGTTCTTTCCATACTTCTTTATGGATCTGAGTCATGGACTCCATACAGACATCACATTAATCAGTTGGACGTTTTCCACAAAAGCTGTCTACGCTCCATATGTGGTCTTAGCCTCCGCGACAATGTATCACTTGCCGAATTATTCACAAAATGCAAAATACTTGGCATTGAATCATTCCTTATTCAATCGCAGGTCATGTATTGAGGATGCCCGTTGACAGAATTCCGAAACTTGCGATGTACAGTCAATTTTAGGGGGGTAAAAGAATTGTCGGACGTCCTTGGCTTAGGTGCAAGGACAAGTTGAAGAGTAACTTGTCTGCAGGAGTCTTGATAATGAGAATAATGACCGAAAAGGATGGAGATCAATGTGTTTCGAAGGTCTCCAGGGGGTTCAATCTGAAAGCTTAAGGCAACGTAAAGAAAACAGAGTAAGAGCAAAACGACTAGCAGTCGCACCAATATCTGCAGCGTTAAATCCACATTCATGTCCTATTTGTGGCCTTGTTTGCTAGTCCCTTGCTGGACTAAAAAGTCATCAGAGGCAAAAGCATGAATGAGTTTTCGAAATATGGGTTGTCTGAACCTCATACGTTGAAATCGACGGGAGGATCATTCATATATATATATTTATATATATATATATATATATGTGTGTGTGTGTGTACGTGTGTGTGCGCACCTATTTATCTATCTCTCTTTCTCTCTCTCAATATATATACGTGTATATGTGTATCTATCAATATATATATATATATATATATATATATATATATATATGCTAGATTATCGAAAGAACAATCTATTGCAGTAACACTCGTCAGAAATACTTTGTTTTTTATTAGACTCAAGTTAACTTTGTTCATGCTTTGGATGTAAATGCTTAACTTATTGTTATTTACACTGAAATCTTGTCAGATTTTCGGTTCTTAGGAAGCGGTATGTTATGGCAGTTTTGATCTCTACGAATTAAATTCAGGAATTCAGATGTTTTGATTCTCTAGGTAGACATTGCATGGATTTTCATAAGAAACGGATTGACAGGTAAAATTGTATAAATAATTTTCAAAAGGAGAAGAAACTAAAAGACTCGAGCGAACAATATTTATATAAATATAATTATATAAAATACGAGAATCGGTTAGGGAAAAAGCGATAGAATATATATATATATATATATATATATATATATATATATATATGCTAACAAGGAGACGTAACGTTGCCCGACATAGAATAATGATCAACGAATGTTTCACGCTCTCATATTTCTAGTTTTTACGCGTTTCAGCCGTCTGTGTAGCGTCCTTTTATAGAAAGGATTCAAAGTGTAAAATATTTAAAATATATATTTGACATGTGTTCAGAATGTGTAAAAGCGTTTTCGCAGTTCATTTTGGTTACATGTTTTCCGAGCGGTGGAAATGTCTATAAATAATTCTAAATGTCTTCACATAGTCACATACAAAAATGCTTGCTGCATCCATCTTTTTTTTTCCTGTACAGACTATCAGCATCATCGTTTGTGTTTAAATCATTGTGCATAGTCATACATTTCCTCGTTTTCCGGATCATAAGCCGAATGTCTTTTTTGGTCCAGCCTATGTATCGTGAGACCTTTACTGATGGAATATTGGGGTATATGGAAGAGTTATGCAGAGTTAGGTTGAGCAGAGTAAAAAAGCAAAAAAGGGGGAAACACCCATGACAAGTTTTCTGATGATATCAAGAAGATTGTTTATCAATACGCTTTGCACTATCTTGAGCAAATATGAATATTTGTATGTCTATTTTAAAACACAGTGGTGAATTTACGAATTTATATCTCTTTTGATTATAGTTGAAATTCTTGAAAGATATACGCAGTAAACCGCTTTTATATTAATATGTAAAGTTATATATGGTTTAAACGACTGGGCTTTACCCACAAAGCTGTTACTGAAAGGTGCAATATAGTATGGCTGCTGTATTGCTATTTTGTATATGGAGTTTAGCCAATGCAGCTGTATTTGTAGAACTTCCTGATGCTACATTAGTTGATAGTGTTACAGCATGACCTCATCATAGTCTGCAAAAATACTTGTGTCTCTTTTTCCCCCCTTTTTGCTTTTTTACTCTGCTCCAACTGACTCTGCTGACCTCTACAACATACCCCAATATTCCATCAGTAAACCCAGAACTCCAAATTGTAACGTAGATCCCAACTACCAGGTCTACTTCTCCAACATCAAGGATTTACGTTCCAACCTTCCAGATGTTAAAATAAAATCACAACAGACCTTTTGTGTTTGTACAACTGTTTCTCTTGATTATTTGTGATTAAAGAATACTCTAACTTTAAATAAAACTCTTACTCCCAACATTGCTATGAACATGGAGAATTGCCTACATTAGTGATGGTTTTCCATGTGGCATTGACATCTTAAGGAAGACCTAAATTTATCCTATATGTTTTTGCGAGTAACACTTGCTCATCCGCTCATATTTGCCATTTACCAGCCCTACAACACTGACGTTACATATCTGGGAAAATTGATCACCTCTTGTCTCTTCATCCTTCCGAGCTGGATGGTTATTTGTCGGTCTAGATGATTCTTAATCTACAAGAAATTCTAACTGGTTGATGTTTTCTCAAAAAGTGCCTCCTCCGTAGAACCACTGCTTTCACCAAAATATATGTATTAAGACTAAAACCACCTGTAGGACAGGCAGCAACAACGGTATAAGAATAATAAACACTGTGAAAGAGTTGTATGCTCAGTTCATCAAGTTCATAATAACTTAGCAGCGGATTGGTTGTCATGAGTTTTGGCGATTAACAAATGCCTGCTCAATCAAACATGCCCTTCATCCCAGCCATCATCAATGGATCTAAAGCAATCTTATCAGAATTAGGCAAATCCAAACTCTTTTCCAATAACTTTGCAGCAAATTCTACCTAATGCGATCAGGTCCGCCTTTCATTTGTCCTCCTGTATCTGAAAATATGATATGCGACATACAAATAACTGTGTTGTGTTGGCAAGGTTATTAAAAATTATTAAAAATCTCGATCCCAATAAAGTAACTGGACTCGATGGCATTCCAATTATAAATCTCAAAAAAGCTCACACTAGAACCAGCCCTCAGAGTTCCAAAGCAGTTTAAACAATGTCAAAGAGAAACGCTTCCTAACACCATGAAAAACCTCATCAGTTCCCATCGTATTTACAAGTCAGGAGATCCGTTATCTACTTTCCAAATCATGTGTGTTACTGGTATAATATCGTAGCAGGGCAACGCCGGATGTCCCGGGTAAAGAGGTAATTGGCCGACGTTTAACCTTATGGAAATATAAAAGTGTTTTAATAAAGGAAGAAGGTTTTGAAATAAGACTGGAATTTAATGTATAAATTATTAAACCAGAAATAATTTGTTTAGAATGATGTTTAATAGAATATCATTGGAATGTTTAGATTTCATGAAAAAAAAATAAAAAACCAGAAAAACTGTTAGGTTACTTAGATAGGTAACAAAATTAGTTTAGAGAACGTTAGAAAGTTACTGATTAGAGTCTGTAACTGGCGGTTTAGGGATACGGTCGACAGACGGGATTGTACCCAGGAAGGGCAAGATCGATAATTCTTAGATAAACAGGATTTTATGTGCGTTGAACCTTTCTAACATGAGATTAACACTCTGGAGTAAAGGTTGCCGAAAAGAAATCCGAAATCTGTTCTTCCTTGTAGAATTTTCGATGCAGCTTTCCGTTCAACAAGATCAACAAAGGGGCAACTGTTTCCTAATTGGCCAAATACTGTAGCTTCATTTAATGGTTTTCGTCCCTTTCGTAGAAGGTAAGCCTTCTTTTGTCTGGAGAGAGACAAAGGTGTTTGTTTCGTCCCTTATTTCTCTTTATATGTGAACCTGCACAAGATATGTTGTTTTGTGACATTTTGAAAAGGAGGCGATCACAGGTAACACACTCACATTCCACAAATCACTCAGTGCCTACACGTGTATACATGTACTAAGTATGTACACACTCTCACGGGAACGCAACAATGTAAACTACCTTGCAAAAATAATCTAAAACGTCTGTTCTAACAGTAATATCTCACAGGATTAGTAGATCTGTTGAGGCGGACTTTGTTTCTTTAGCAATTTCTCTTGACATTTCATATGCTTTTGATAGTTTGCAGTATAAATGTCTACTACAAAAGATATACAGCGACGGAATACTGAAAATTTATCCTCAAACATTAAACTAGTACTCTCTCATCGTTGTATAAGAGTGGTTGTTAATGGGCAGATGTCAAGCTCACTGTATTTATGTTGGCATCCCTCAAGTATTCACCCTTCCCTAAATTTCTTCCCGATCTTCATTAATTCTTAGATCATTCGTAAATATTTATGCAAACGACACTACTATATATGGCAAAACATTAAATGCTGAAAATGACCAAGATCTCTCTTATTTTCTCTTCTCTAGACTTCAGCACGTATTACAATGGGGACCAGGTGGGCTGGTTATTTTTGATGCATTTAGAACTAAGCTGCTCTCTTTCCATCACTAACGCTGTGACCCACATTTGGCCCTTTATGAAATGAACGCTTCGTGTTTTCGCAAACTTCTTAGTCTGGCCATTATTTCTGATTTGCAATAAAACACATACATCAAAACTGTGGCCAAGAGCGTTTTAAAAATGATTAGATTATATTATCGCTCCAGTAGATATATCACTGCCGATCCAATACTCTACCTGAATAAGAGCCAAGTACATCCTAGGCGGGAATATTGTTGACATATCTGGGCAGTAGGTGTCCAAAGCAACGTATTCTTCCTTGATAGACTTTACAACCTACTCTATAATCTAGTAGCTGATGTTATTTTCTCAAGTCTGCAACTTCAGTTCCACGGAAGAGATAGCTAACTCTGCTCTGTCGTCATTTTTATTGTAAGTGTTCGACTGAGCTCAAATTTATGTTTTCCCCTTTGCGAATCCTCTACAAAATGAACACTCTTCTAGCTCAAATGACAAGCGAAAATTATCTCCATACTCTATCAGTGCCTGTGCCTAAACGAAGATTTCATCAAAAGAAACTTCTTTTACTCAAACTCTCCGCCCGTAGAATTCTCTTCCACTGATCTGGTTTTCAGCTGACTACAATATGCCCATCTTAAAGTTCGACGTAAATATATACTTACTGAACACTCTTATATAATTTACTTATAAGAACTTTCTACGATTAACGATTACTACGCTATAGTCCCAAGAAATTCTGTACACACATAAACTGTTCTCCTCGAGTGGCCTACAGGGCTTGATATGCAAAAGATATTAAATAATATATTAAAATGTTCAATGTTTAACATTGATATTAAAATATTTTATGGACGTCGCATGCGTTATCGTTTAAATAGTATTTATTTTTTTTATAGAAGAACCATTATTAAGAAGTGCCAACTTTTTGCAGATGGCATTTAACGCTCGATTGTATTCGCCGAAGTAAACTGGTGTGAAAGGCTAAAAATTGTTCTACGTGCCTAGCAGGATTTGTCATCTTACCAGCATGCAAACACATGATTGAAATCACTTTTCTCTCGGTGTAGTTGTCACAGATATTCACGCAAACACACGCATATATATGTACACACGCACACACACACACACACACACACACACACACGACGGTGTTTTAGAAACATTACGCCTACCAAACCTCGAGGTAAAGAAAATTCTACAAAGCTATCCAATGCAATAATAAAAATATCCCCCAAAATATAATCTCAACCAACAGACGAATCGCAACCATTTAAGCCTACGCAATCGTTTACAGCAAAAAAGAAAATCACCTGGTTCCACCAACTTTTAGGACAAATGAATCGCTTACCTGCTTTTAAAGATTATTGAAAAAAAGTCAAATATCCACACAAGTATACCACTCTCCCAAATAAAAATAAATTAAGATCACTGTATTTAATTTACAGGCATAATTCATTTACATTTTTCACGGCTTATGAAAACATTCGGAATATGCTCATGTTCACAAAACCAACTTGGATTATAATAGTTATTTTTGGACTATATTTTGCATTTTATCATTTGTGTTGAGTTTTTGTGCTACTGCAGAGGAGAGAGAGAAAAATAAAAAAGAGCAAACCGTATCATGTGTTCATCAACGTTTCGTCTTTATTTCGAGACTTCCTCTGGATGAATGAGATTAAGAAACAAAAAATACCAGTACAAAATATTTGAAAATGTTTCACGTGCACAGTGTGACGCAGTTCTATTTCAGAAAAACGGAAAAAGACGTTGGAAATTCAAAAAGGAGGCGGGGCTGGCGCTGTTTAAGAGAGGGAAATTTTAGTGACGTCATATAGTCGTTAATGTAATTTTAAAAAAAATATGAACGCAGTTAATATTCTTACTGGAAAAAAGATATCTGTTGAAATTCAAATATACGTTTGTAACAGAAATGGCATGAGTGTTTTTTGATATATAATTTATTGATTGAGATTATATGTATTAATATTAATTATTACAGGGGGTGTTTGAGTGATGGGAGAAAGTTAACCTGTGTCTACAGTTAAATAATGTTCTTTTAATAAAAGTTTACTTATCAATGGCCTTATGTTGTAGAAACCTGTACGTTGTTTAATTGTGCTTGAATTTGCGATAAGCGCAGATTCTAGAAGTCTCCGGCGCGGTGTATTTGAAATAAATTTAACTACTTTTGCTTGTTTAAAGTCAAAGGTGTGATTATGTTGCAATTAATGAGAGAATAATGCACTTAGAGAATTACTATTTTTTATATCTCTTTTATGTCCATTGAGCCTTTTTTCCAATTTACGACGTATTCATGATGGCAATTTTGGAAAGGAATAGTGTATATACATCCATTGAAAACTGGTGTGTTATGGAGATGTTTCGTAGTTTTTAATATATGTCTTATGGTTAGTGATGCGGTTTGTACGATAGGAATTTCTAGTTTGTTTAGTGTGTTACAGATTATTGTATTATTGGTGTGTGTGGGTAAAAGAAGATGTCTGTTTATGAGACAAAGATCTGGTGTGTATGATTTTTTATTATTATTTATTCTGGAAAATATTTGTGTGGATTTTCTCTTAGCATTCAATATGAAATATGTCGGATATCGCAAGGTTTTCAAAATGTTTCGTAATCTCATTCATCTAGAGGAAGTCCAGAAATAAAGAGGAAACGTTGCTGAACACATTATATGGTTTGTTCCTTTTTATTTCTTTATTTTGTCGGAATACTATTTTCATTATATATATATATATATATATATATATATATATATATATATATATATATATATATATATATATATATACTGTTTTATGGGAAAGAATTCCTACAAAGTGCTCGATTACGAAGAAAAAATTTCAATACAGGAGCTTAATATTTAATTATTTAAAACCGTACAAAAGTTAAAAAAATCATTGGCACCGTCCCTTTCAAGCCTTAAGTAAGGGGGACAGGTAATGGTATGGTATGTTTTTCTGGCCTTCTGTACAGTTTATATATATATATATATATATAATGTGTGTGTGTCTAATTATCTACTCCTACGTTTTTTATAGTTATATAGGTCTCTATAAACTACTCATAGCATTACTGCAAACATTAGACCAGGACCGGTTTATGTTTTCATCGTAAATAATGCAGTTTATTGTTAAAATTGATAATAATTAAATTGGTATTTATAATGTGTAAACGCTAAGACAATGCAAGTAAACTCATCAGATTAACAAAGCAAGAAACTAAAATACTATATATAAATATGCATATATATTTATACCTAAGATTTTACAAATATCTCTCTCTTTCTATATATATATATATATATATATATATATATAACTATAGATAAATATATAGATAGATCGATTGATAAATAGATTGTATATATATAGTGCATAGATTTCAGAAAGATCATACATATATTAAAGGCATATATCGTCATAAAATCCACGAAATTGTCTAAAATAACAAGCTAAAAAACTATCCGGTTTCAAGGTATACACACTCACACGCACACACGTATACATATAAACTTGCATCCGATTGTTTAAACGAAAAAGTATCATTACAGACTGATAATGTATCATTTATTATTCATATGGTGTCCATATTTTTAACCTTTTCCCTCTCCCTCGCTTCTCGCAGTTTATGACAAAAAATGTTGGCTTTCGTTTATCTGGCCGTTTGTCAGAGAATTTTACGCATTAATATATAAATATTAGCAGACCTAGTGCCCAAGGCAAAACAAAAAAGAATGGGTTACTAAGAAAGTCCAAGTAAACAGGAAGTAAACTCTAACTCACTTTATACAGTATGGTAATCTTAAATCTCCCCATAAAATTTATTTTATTGCGTGCCACAGTTTTCCAGCCGCATTATATATATGTAGAATACAATAGTCTTATAAATTGCTTAGAAAATATATTACTTTTAGTATAAATTGTTCTTAATAAACGTCACTCTCAGAATATGTTGTTCGCATACTACATTACTCGGTACTGATATAGAACCTGACCCAAGTTCGCAGAAGCATAATATGGCAGTATTAGTGTTAGTTTTATGTTTATCGTATGGAGATTATCGTCTAACAGTGTTCGTGTCGGTTTGTCAAGACATTTTTTTCCGGCTGCTTTCAATAAACTGACGGAAAATACTGATGCTACCGTATGTAAAGTTTTGGGTCAGAACCCATTGCCATTGAAACCCATTAAGCTAAGATAAAGCTATATCCATATAATACAAAATTTAAATTAAAGAAGACTAAGTTATATTAAAAAAGCAATAGTGACATACATCTAACGAATGCCATAATATTGTAAGTTAATAGTGTTTAATTAAGTAATTAATACTGAATGCGGCTTAGAATAGCGGCTTTTAATTCCAAGGAAGATAACGTTCATATGTCAGCGTCTAGATATTGTCATTTGATCAACTTATTTAAACAACTAATTAATTGATGAAAGGTAGGACGGTGCCTCAACACATGTAAGAAAAACCTATGATATTCTAAGACTAGGTCTCAGAATCTTCGGGATAATCAACATAATTCTGATTAACGTTATAAACTGAGTATTTATTGCAAACACAACCTCTGAGTTCTTGATTAATTCAAGACGTATAAAATAAGTATGAAAAATTCAATGATTTTATAGGATAATCTCAGAAGTGTCTGGATAATCAATGTAATTTCAGGTCAAGGTGATTAACTCAACTTTAGAATTCTGACAAAAAGAAAATACATAAAAAACATATCTGTGATAAAGCCCTAACTGCATCGTCGTGAATAAAGCAACAAACAACAAAACCTTATCCCATAATAACATGATGCTTAGGTGTTTCGAGTTAATAATAATTACTTTTGGCTTGTAAATTGCTTCTGAACCTAGAGATAGTATTTAATGATCCATTTATGGAAACAATGCTAATCCAAATACCATTTTATTGGAAACAATTCTGTTCTTAAGACAGCTATTGTATAAATATTTTCTATTATATTCCATTTTTATTATATTTAGACACAATTGGATTTCGAAATACCTGGATAAATGTGCATATATTGGTCATGCATTAAAAATACCAGATAATCTATGCAATTCACATTAATGCTGGCCCTGCAATGTATACGCGAATATATATATATATATATATATATATATATATATAAGATTATTTTACTACAATATATATATATATATATATATATATATATATATATATTAGAAATGCAATGCCTCTACAACACAATAGAAATAGGGGACTTCAAATAAAACACGTATATTAAGGGTTAATATTAAGGGAGGTGGATATATGTACACTTGAGTAAACCTACATACATTAATAATTCAGGGCGCTTCGTCATATGCTTGATAACAATATTTCACTACTAATCAACGATGGAGCAAGTCATTCAGCTGTCAGGTGTGGCTTGGAAGACTACACGCATATTTGGCCGGCTCAAAGACGCAGAGTTGTTTTTTTTTTTGTTTTTTTTTTTACTTGCTACTTCTTGAATTTAATCTTGTTGCTATCATATCGTTACATAGCCGAAGACTAATAACTGAAAATTATGTAAAAATCATGTCAATATCATATTTATAATAGTGTCGATTATTAATTTGCAAGTTATTCTTTATTTGGATATCTAATATTTTATGTTCTCTTTCGCAGGAGGATATTTCTTTACACTTTTTCAGCTCTCATCTTTTCCGTTATCTGTATGAAAGTTCTTATATTGCAACAGTTTTTAGAACCTTCTATGTATTTATTTTGCGTGTAATGAAATGATACCCCTGTATTTTCGCTCATGTGGTTCTAGCATCAATTTCTTCATCTGTTGATTGTTCTTCTTCCATGTACAGTTCTGTGAAGATATTTTCCTCCACTTAGCCACGAATCCTATTTTGTACTCTGTCAAGGCAGGATAGGCTATTTTAGCAGCTCCTGCACAGATGTGGTAGCAGTACCCCATCCTGGACGTACTTGGTTTTTATATAGATAGAGAATTCTTTCTTAGAAGTGCACGCCTATGGAACTCTGTTCCGTTTGCCGTTTTCCCACCTGACTACAATATGGATGTCTTCAAGTCCTACATAAACAAATTCCTGATGAACCGCCCCCTTAAGTGAGACACTTTATCAAATCTCTAATACTAACGTACTGTACACGCAATAACCCTTATATCCAAGTAGCGTCCGGGCCTTGAAATTTGGTGACGACCTTGTAAAAAAAAAAATTTAAAAAAAGATTTAGTGTTTATTACTATACTAGCAGTTCAGCCCGGCTTTTCAGGGATTCTTTTGTATTGTTCGTATGTGGGATCACTGTTTTATGTAAATTTTCAAATGTTTAGGGAAAAATCTTCTGAGTAATTTTGTAGAGACAGCAGGGGTAAAAATGTTTAAACTTTGACTCAAATGTTGACCCCTTTACGTTTATTGTTTTGGTTTCAAATCAAAATAAAATGTTTGACCTATATCCAAGTAACCGACATGTAAAATTCCAAGTATAAAGACCAAAAATTAGAGGAGGAGGAGTTAGGTAGAATCTGCGAAGGTCAACTCTTTCAACGTTGACCTTTTGGTAGTAAAACTTTTGCCCCAACACGGATTAAAAAGGTTACCGCATTTCTGAATGCCCGTTCTGTAAAATTTCAAATGCTTACACCCAAAATTTGCTGAGTAGTTTGCTAGAGAATGTAAAGTTCAATTCTTTTGAACATTGCCCCCTAGGCAGCTTAAACTTTCGAGCCAAACAGAGTAAAAAGCTTGCTTTATCTCTGAATACCCTTTATGAAGAATTTCAAATGTTTAGACCAGAAATTGGCTGGGTGATTTGAAGGGGGTTACACAAGCCATTAAAAAAAATCACCCCATTTTTTAATCCTTAACATTTACTGTTTTGGGCTCAAATCAAATGAAAAAGTCTCACCCATGTCCTTGTAATCTACATTTAAAATTTCGTTTAGACGCCAAATTTACGGAGGAGTTGGGTAGAGTTTCAAAGGTCAAATCGTTGAACTTTGACACCTTAACAGCCAAGTTTCTGGCCGAAAACAACTAAAAAAATTTTCCTAAATCTCAATACCCCTTATGTTTAATTTCGAGTATATAGACCGAAAGTTGACACAGTAATTAGGTAGGGATATGTACACACACATACACACATACATTTTAACTTTTATAGATATATAGATTATATTGGATTATACGTGCGACACCACCAAGCCTCGAAACCACCACTTTCAGCTTAAGATTTACTTTTTTACATTAACATTAATACCGGAGCTATGAATTCATCTCTGCTGCAAAGCTAAAAAGTAAAACATGAACGAATTGCTATTACATTACGCATGCATATCATGAATGACGTCGTTCGGCATTCACGGGGCAAATTATTTTTTTTAATTTTCACACTTTTGCACTTATATTCACCAGTTTAATATCAAATATAAAGTTTCGCATGCCATATATAGTTAGTTTCATGTTGATAAACCAAAGTTGACAGAGGAGTTTGCTAGCACGAAATTTTTACATAAATATATATACTAAAAAATAAATGTATATAGAAATATTGCCCAAGTATAAATAATGTAGAATAGAATATCTGCTTGAATATAATTACAGCTAATACAAAACTAAAGGTGATCATCCCATGAGTGAACCGAACAAAAACTAATAGATATTTAATCCAAATGAATGTTTGAAATAATATGCAAATTAGCTAGATCTTTTGCAGATGAATGCAATTCCACATCTTATTTTAGTTTTAAATAAATAGAAGATTTTTTTTTTAATGAATCACAAGAAACAACAGACAAAATCATAAGAGAATGTATATATATCACTCTGGCTATCATAAAGAGGAGACTAAAACTTGTTATGTTTTCAAATGATCTGAAATAACAGAAAGAGATTTTATATGCAATTTTTTAGAAATAAAGTCTGGTTATGAATCTGTATGGAATACTTTTTATAACTGAACTTTATGCATGAAAAAAATAGGGTGGATATAAAGTATTAGAAGTATTTATAATCAGAGATCTCACTGCTATTCCAGACTATTTAAAACCGTATAAGTCCAGATTATTTGGGGAAATATCAGATATTTTGTATATCGTATGCAAAATAAAGAAAGGAAATGACTAAGATTGAAACAGTATATGTCCTTAAAATGTACCAAAGTAGACTCTGGATATTAGCTCATCTCATTAATGTTCGTGCTTAAAAGCAAATGTCACATAGCTCACTACACAATTCAATTCAGGTCATTAGCTTTCTAACGAGATGCCATTTGTAAAATTCTGATCAATAGTCGTTGTGAAACGCACAAAATTGATCAAATGGTTGTATATCTATCTATCTATTTATATATATATATATATATATATATATATATATATATATATATGAATATATCAATTGAATATTGGAATTCTCGTGTATTTGATCAAAGAATATAATAATTCTATGGTTACAATGGTATGACAATTGGCATAAGAACCCCCCCCCCTGATATTTTCAAACTGATAAAATATGCACGAATTTGCTTACATTTGCACATCTAGTGTCTTGCAGACCAGGTTAAGTTTTTTTCTGCTTCGGGTGCCACGTCTTTGCCCTTCTGAGGTCATACATATACATATATTTGCAGTCATCGTTATACAGTACTGTTTTGTTGTATCACAACTCATCAGTGCAGCTGGACTAGCACCTATACCAGGCCGAGAATTGAACTTAGAACCATCGCGTTGACAGTCGACAGTTCCACCCATCGACCCACGAGAGCGGTGCTCACAACTAACCTCGCCAAATATTTATTTCAAACAAACATTTGTCCACCGCTTCTATAGTGGTTAAACCGCTTATTTATAAACAAACAGCGAACGTCGTATTTTTCAGCCACTTAAGTAGCGGGTGAGATTATTTACGAAATTGCTCTACCCAAAGAGCGGGGACTTATATACCGCACACACACACACACACACACACACATATATATATATATATATATATATATATATATATATATATATATATATATAAACACATTCATAAGCTTGTTATACATCATCTATCGGCTATCCAACCTAAGGTTCATTGACTTATACAATGTTAAAAATAAGCTATTCACTTTGCATTTTCATGTGCGAGCAAAGATATTCAAAATTGACATGGGAATACGCCTCTCAGTATGCGATCTTCGCGTATTGTAAATAATAGAACATACAATAATGGGTATAATGGGAAAATATAATGACTATGGTCTGAAAATAACACAAATAGAAATCTAACAGAATAATATATAACAAGCAATAACGAAAGAAAAAAATTTGACAGGAATCTAAAAGTTAAACGTTGAAATAATAAGAGAATGAGAAAAATATATATAATTGTTGCTAACAGCGGATAATAAAACATAAAAATAGGAATGAAAAAGTAAAAAAAAACAAATATGCGATAATTTGACTAACATCCGTTACCAAAACAGCAGCAAACAAACTTCAGAAAGTAGAGTTTTGAAAGAAACACGTTACTTTGTATGCATTCATGTTTCTGAGATATTAACTTTTGTGTAGTATTTTATTTAGGCTTCCTCTACATTTTGAGTCATCACAATTCGGGAAGAAGGACTAGCCCTCGCAATTATCGCCCTAACACTGTCCTCCCACTCTTCGTGAAATTTTTTGAGACTTTATTAATAAAGCAATTGTCCACCACGTCGCAAAAGCAAATTTCCTCTCCTACAAACCGTATGGATTTAGACAATGTCGTTCTACTGCAGATATATTAACAGTAATCTCTGAACGCGTATACCGTGCAGTGAGTATAACGGGCGAAGCGCTTTATATATCCAACGCTTTTGACACAGTTTGGCATGAAAGGCTGCTAATGAAAATTAAATCGTACGGTATTACGGGCGTATACTAAACCCTTCTTACAAAATAGGATCATCCTGGTTGTTATTGATGGATGTATATTCAAGCAACATAACATTAATGCAGGAGTCGATCTTTGGACTACTATTATTTCTAGTATTCATAAACGACCTCCTCGATAATATTGTGTTCGATTGGGATATATTTGCTAATGATACAATGCTCTATAACATGCACGAGGGAAGAACGTATGCACATCTCTCTTTAACAATGGCAGAATCGTTGAAAAATGATTTCCACACTCTATTGGAATGGGGTCGTTTACATTTATTTCTAGTAATACTAAGCTGCTCTATTTTTTAACAATTACAAAAAAGACATTATGTCCACCAATATCCATGACAAATAACACCCTACTTTAAAATTCGTCCTTCGATCTCCTCGGCCAAACATTCGCGGGCGACATAAACTGGAACAAATACATTTAGAAGGTTGTGAAGGCTGCCGACAAGATTGTCGGTTTCCTCTATCGAGCTAGAAACTACTCATCCTAGAGTGCATCTTGCACCTCTACAAGGCTACAATTCAACCATGTATTGAGTATTGTTGCCACATCTGGGCTGGCGCATCTATCATCAGCATTACTCTCTCTTGGAAAGGTTTCAACATTTTTTTCTCTTTAATGAGTCCCACTTTTTCAACTAAGCATCAACCTCTGTCACATCGCCGATATGTTGCATATCTGTGTCTGTTTTACAAATATTTTAAAGTAATGTCTTCTGATAAACTCGTTACACTAGTGACCCCTCGGCGTACATATCCAACAAACCCGCTTAGCAAAAAAAATCTCAACTCTTCACTGGTGATATCCCTAAATGCCAGAAAGCTTTATACTCTAATAGTTCCTTGCTTCGAAACGCTAGACACTGTAAATCCTTTTCTGCTTCCTGCTTCCTTGACTATACTGATATTCAGAAGTTTCAATGTAACGTAAACAAACATCTTGTTAATATTTTCTACGCCTGCACCCAATTAGTAGTCCGTAACATGCAAGTGGCGTTATACCTTTTTAGGCGTGAACGTGTATCAAAACGAAGAGAATGCGAACGGTTTAAGAAACTTCATTTTTCTAATTATTTTACTGGTAAACATGTTTTTTGTTTGCTTGTTTTTGTTCATTTGTTAGCTGTTCAATTTTGACCTCTAGATAAGGGCAATGCACACCGTTTTTGAGCCTTCTTCTGAAATAAAATAAGAAAGTAATGAGAATTCTTTACTGGAAAGAAAGAAAAAGAATAAGACAAGAACCATCAATAAGAGAATAGAAACGTTAACAGAAATAAAGAAATGAAAGTAGTCGTAAAAAGTGAAACAAATAAAATCTTATAAATAAAAAGCAATGAAAGAATTATGATGAAGGACAATTACAAAATTAAAATTCAATAGGAAAACCGAAACGGGAAATGGAAGGCGAGGATTCGAAAATGGAAGGACTTTTTAAAAAATTGTAAAGAATTGATAATAAGATAATTTAAATGCACAAGATATGTGAAGATATAAAAAAACAAGTGATTTTGTGATTAGAAAATGTTTGCTGACGTCATCAGGTGGCGTCATACAACTGAATTTTAACTATTTCTAATTCAGTAAAAACAATAGAATCGGTGTTGGCCTTAAGAACAATTAGCTACAACTGCAAAATGGATGATACAATATTATTGTTTTTTAGATTATTCGGATTTTTGTTCTTATTTTATTTTCGCAATGTTTTTGTCGATGAAACCACGTTTAAATTCAGAGGTAGCTTGTCAAACGAGCTTTCTTTCGGACGTGCACGAAATTCTGAATGGAACAATCTATTTTATACACGGTGATTGCACGATCTCGTCCCATGAAACCCTTACAGAGTAAAATTCTGAGTAATTCCTTATTGAAATTGAATGTTGAATGCAACGACGTGTGGTACAAATAAAATCGGTCTGACATCCACGCTTCTTGAGCTTGAAGTTTTAGCCATTAACGCGACTGATTATATGAATGCAATTGCTAATTATATAACAATTCTATCGGGTTTTTGCTTCTATCCCCCTGAGTTAAATGTAGATATATGTTCGAAATTCCGTAATATTTTCAAGAGAGTTTTCAGCGTTCGACAAAACCCACCGAAAGAAGGTCGGACTACACATCGACCAAAGCGTTATGGAAATAACATTCAATATGGAACAGCATTTTAAATAATCCAAAACATTTTAAATTCGTTGGTTTTGATATTGTTTCCCTTCTACAGCTAAAAACAGTTATTATTTCACTTTCATCTCCAGGAATCAGACACAAAATAAGGTGCTGGTTTGAAGCGAATATGTCTATGGAACTAACTGAATTCCAACTTTGCGCACACAGGTTTCAGTCTGTGCTGTTGTTCTTCAAGCCACTGTCCGATTGTTCAGCCAGGGTATTCTTCTGCTTTGGTAAAAGTATGCTCTTTTTTAGATTATTCTCTTCTTTCTGTTTCGCGCACTTCAAACGGTGAAACAATGGATTCATCGCCGGCGAAAGTGATTTCTCTTCCATTGCTATTCCTAATTCACCCTGATATTGTTTCGGATTGCTGCAGGGCTTTACGGCATTAAAGCGCCTATTTCACATTCAGTATGATAATTGCTTCCAGTTTGCATGATGCAAAGAAAAGAACGAAACAAAAGTGATCGCCACTTATTTGAATAAAATACATTGAGCAAGCCGCTGTTGACAATGCATACAAATGCGTTTGAATGGACAAAGAATAGAATAAATCAATGGCAAATTTACGCCAGGACATCGCCGAGATAATTGGGCAGTAAAAGAATTTTCATAGAGGTTTCGTTTTGTTGCATGTTTTATGTATCTGTTAAATAATCGTTGAGAATGCGTCAATAACTTGAAAGATCTTCCAATTATTGCGTGGGTGTTGTACGCATAAAACTCCTCAAAGCAAAACAAAGTAAAAACAACGTGTATATAAAAGAGAAAGCTATATCTATATATTAATAAAAGGAACCGCTAAATTACCGGCAATGATAACGGCGTATTACGTTCAGGTAATTCTTCGAAGTTGTACTGTTATATCACAGGTGATTCTTGGAATATATGCATAAAAGACATATCTGTTTGTATTCAGTGCGTACGTGAGTATACTTGTTTTATTTTTTTTTCATCCAATTTTACATGAGGGTTTTACATCAACGCTCATCGAAAATATGCTGTGTTGATCAAATAAATATAAAATTCCCAATAATGGGATACTTCGGGCTTGTAGTTGTGAAGGAGAGTATAAATGAGGGGTTGCGAGGGACAGGTTGATTCGTGCACACCTCTCTGATCACGTTTGTCTCTCTCGTCTCTTTGACCTTTTGTTTATATACACCGCATACCGATTTTTGTTAAACGTTTTTCATCATCGGTAACAATCTCGGATGCAATTACATCAGATGCTGTTCTTTTATTCCGCGTACTATTCTTGGAATAATCGGTTTTTATAACTTCATTTAATTATTCCATTCAGGCTACCTCGATGCCTTTATTCAACAGCATTTTTCAGAGTGTGTACTAAGTGTACGTTAAGCATTAAAAAACGCCGTTAAAACTATAAATAAATATGAACAGCTTATATACAACGTAAGACCATGCCTGCTAATTCTATTTTTTGAATGTTCACTCTTTAACAGTTATTTTGTCGGCTCAACATAAACGTGATTTTGTTTCAGTTTTCCATACACCAAGTTTCAATAGTCTAGTATTGACCGTTCTGTGATAGATATTACGCTTAATTCCTATTATTATAATGATGTTTTGCACAATGTACAGACTATGCACAACTAGAACTGTGCATAACAGCGAAATGAAATTAATAATTCTTAAGTAAACATAAAACAAAAATTAACAGTGAATTTAGAACAAAATATTTTAAAAGAAACAGGGAAATTACTTCATACACGTTACTAAAAGCTGATAAAATATATACAAATATTACTGTATTGACATACAGCTGATAACGTCCGTACAAATAAAAATGTGTTATTTTTTATTTTTTATTTTTTTTTTTACACAGTGATCACCACTCAAGGCCCGGAAGCCACTCAGGGATAAGGGTTATTGCAAGTACATTACGTTAGTGAGGAGATTTTATGAAGTGTTTAATTAGGGGGCGGTTCATTAGGAATTTGTTAACATTAGACTTGAAGACATCCAAGTTGTAGTCCGGAGGGAAGCAGGCAGACGGAACAGAGTTCCACAGGCGTGCAGTTCTAAGAAAGAACTGCACGCCTGTGCATTATAAGTTAAAACCTACGTACGATTAGAAATGCGTGTCTTAGGTGATAACGCAAGCAAAAGTAAATGTGTACTGGGGATGTTTATATACAAACATAGTATGTGTGAAATGTGAAACGTACTTGTTAACAAATATATAACAAAAGTGATAATTTACATAAAAAGTGAAAAGTGAGTGGAGGCGATATCCTGCGTAACAACATAAGTGTAAACATATAAATATATAAATGTAATATTATAAATATAAACATATAAATGTAAATATTGAAATATAAACATATAAACATATGAATATAAACATTTAAATATAACAATATAAATACATACATTAAAATATAAACATTAGAATTTAAATACACACATGTCTAAATATAAATATATACATAGCAATGCAAACATCTACATATAAACGTACAAATATACACATTTTAATTTAAACATAAATGTAAAATATACACGTACACTTATTAATATGAACATATAAATATAAA
Source organism: Euprymna scolopes (assembly GCF_053919585.1). Classification (NCBI taxonomy): domain Eukaryota; kingdom Metazoa; phylum Mollusca; class Cephalopoda; order Sepiida; family Sepiolidae; genus Euprymna; species Euprymna scolopes. The sequence continues at coordinate 29,219,341 of NC_136495.1, read as the reverse complement.
TATATTCATGCAAAAATATAAATGTATACATATACATATAAGAATATAAATATAAACATATAAATGTAAGAATATAAATATCTACGTATAAAGATGAACATATAAATCTGCACATTGAAATATAAATATATCATTGTAAAAATATAAATATAAACATATAAATGTAAAAATGTAACTGTAAACATATAAATAGAAACATAAATAGAAACGTATAAATAGAAATATATAGATATACAAATTTAAATATAAAAATATACACGTAACAATATAAATATAGACACGTAAATTTAAAAATATAAATATGCACATATAAATATAAAGGTATAAATATACAAATTTCAATATAAATATATCAATATAAACATATGATTATAAAAATGTAAATATAAACATAAATGTAAAAATTATATACACATAAATTTAACAAAATAAATAAAAACATAAATATATACATTTAAATATAAACGTGTAAATGAAAAAATGTAAATATAAACATATACATGTAAAATATAAATATAAACATTAATATAAACATATAAATTTAAACATATGAATATAGAAATTGTAATATAAATATATAAATGTAAAAAATATAAATATAAACATATGAATGTAAAAAATAAATATACACATAGAAAATTGAAAAATATAAATTAAAATATTTGAATATAATTATATAAATTTAAAATATTTGAATATAAATAGATAATATTAAAATATTTGAATATAAATATATAAATGTAAAAATATAATTATAAACATATGCATGCAAACATATAAATGAAAACATAAATAGAAACATAAGTAAAAACATATGATAAAATGTTAATATAAGCATATAAGTGTAAAAATAAAAATATAAACATGTAAATATAAAAATATAAATATAAACATATAAATGTGAATATATAAATATAAAAATATAAGTATAAACATAAATGCAAATATATAAACATAAATGTAAAAATATAAATATATAAATGTAAAAATATAAATATATAAATGTAAAAATATAAATATAGCCATATAGATATAAACATATAAATGTAAAAATATAAATATAATCATCTAAATATAAAAAATATAAATATAGACATATAATTATAAACATTTAAATATAAAAATATAATATAAACATAAATGTAAATATATAAATATAAACATATACATATAAACATATACATATGAACATTTAAATATAAAAGTGAAATGTTGTCAATGGGCAAAACTCAGAAACTCATAGTATCAACGCTGGCGTCTCTCCATGTTCTATCCTGGGGCCAACTCTTTATCTGATCTTCTACAACGTTCTTCCAAATAATACTATTAGGTTATTCGTAGACATTCATGCAGACGACACCCAAATCTATGGCACCATTTAAAAAGCAAACAATGACCAAGATACATTTATTCTCTCTCTCTCTTCTGATTTGAAGAACGTTGAAACTCGACTGAACACATGGAATAAATAACTACAACAAAAAAGTAAAGGGGAACAGATATATTGAGACCAATAAAGTATGTACAATATTTACATAGAGTCCATTGGTATAGTCATAGTGGGGGTCACCCCTCGAGATTATCGGTTTATTTAACATATTATACGACAGTTACACTTTCTCTTCTGCCGACAATCTGTTACGAGAATATTTTTGTTTACGTTGAAAGCACTTGATTAAGGAACTTGACTCTAAAATAATAGTAGGCAAGGTGAAAACGACAAGCATTACGAGGATAGGTGAATAAAAGATGAATTGTTGAAAATCACCTGAACACATCGAAATAAATAACTACAACGCAAAAGTAAAATAGAACAGATATATTCAGAGCAAGGAAATACATACAATATTTACATAGAGTCAATTGGTATAGCTATGGCGAGACCATCTCCGGAGAAGATGTTGGCTGGGTAGTCTTTGACTTTCGATCTCGTTGTCTCTTTGAGTCTCACGTTTGTTCTCGTTTGTACTCTGATTGGGTCTACTCCGTCTTTGCGGTATCAACCATATTTATATTGCTGACACTACACGTATGCTTAGGTGGCTCCTACCACAGTAAAGAACGTGGTGCAATGCCGAAAAATGTGGCTGGTTTCTGTTAATGCACTGAAAACCAGGTTTCACTTTTTTATCATAATTCCTTTGACCCCCATCATACTCCAATTGAAATGAATGGCTGCCGTCTTTGGGAACCTCCATGTTTTGACAATTTTCTAATAAAAATTGTAACTCCTGATCTGAAAGGAAATACATACATCAAATCGATTGCTAAGATCACCCTACCCTCCCAGAACGTATCTCGCTTCCGATGTAATCCTCTGTAGAAAAGTCATGTACGCCCTAATGTAACCCTTGCCCTCGTTCAACACTGAACATCCAAACATCCATGAACTAGGAATGTATGATTTCGTTATAGCTTTCAAAAATGATATCACTTGTCATTTTTCTAAATCAATAATAGAATATGTGTGTTTTCATAAAAGTTTAATAAACTTGATTCTTCTTGTCCGGGCACCCAATAATGACCGCTTGTGGTACACTCGCGCTGACATGCTACACGGTTGAATACAGAAGGGAAACCTTCAAATCCAATGTAAAGAGGTGCTTTTTTAACCGTCCCCATCAATAAACAAATTCAATCCAATTTACACCCAAACGATAAATACACTACCTAGTGGCGTTGCATCAGTGTTTTGCAACCTGGGGCGGTCGAAAAATTTGCCCTTCCCACCGCTGGGATATAATTACATGTGTTGCCCCGTCGTCCTTCACTGGCTAGCGTATAATTACCTGTTTTGCCCCCTCTCCCGCTCGCATATGATTGCATGTTTTACCCCCCCTCGCACTGGTATGTGATTACTTGTTTTGCCGCCACTCCGGTTACTGCTGGAAGTTGCCAACCTTATATACCTTTAAAATTCCCAAAAGCCCTTACAATATTTATTTTCATTGAATTAATGTTTACACAGTTCCTTTCAGATTAATATTTACACAGTTCTCCTTTTTTAAAATTTTAATTTAATTTAAACATTTATTTTTAATAATTTGAATAATAATAATAATAAGTACGTAAACATTAATGTGAAAGGAATTATGTAAACCTTAATATGAAACAAACGAAACCAAGTATTTTTTAAACAAAAACGTATAATTTAATTTATAAAAAGTGTTAAAGTAAATTAATTGGCTACACAAACAAATATAATAATAAATTTAAATGAGAACATTTGGACACATGAAAATGTTATAAAATGCTAACATCATTTTTATTTCCTTTATTGCTTCTGTTAAATTCCGAATATTCGCTAAAAAAACATGGCTGTTTCAAAAAGAGGATAGTCCGATGTAGTTTTTTTTCCTTTTCTCCATAATGTTTTTATTAAGAGGTCGTACCTCTTGAAGAGAACGAAAAGCGTCTTCTGTCGGTGCTTTTTGAAATCACTTGGGTTAAGCGCAAAATTTACGAAATGGAAAGTCACACATTTTAAATAACATTTTTTGAATAAATTTAAATGAGAATATTTGAAATTTGAATTTTTAAATTTAAATGAGAACATTCGAAAACATAAAACGGTTAAGAAATGATAAAATCATTTTTATTTACTTGTTATTTTCTAATTTTCGCAAAAACATGGTTGTATCAAGGAGAGGATAGTCAGAGGAAGTTTCGTTCTAATGTTATTATTAAGAGGTCGAGCTTCCCGAAGAGAAAAAAACGTCTTGTATCCGTGCTTTTTGAAATCCGTGTGTGTAATCGCTCGGTTAAAGCGCGATATTTAAGTAATTTGTTTTTGTTAATAATGTTTCAATCCTTTTAAACATAATTTAATTTTTTTAAATGAATGTACATATATATTGAAAATAAGGCTATAAAGTTATTTTTGTGAGAGAACTATCGCAAGGCATCAAGTCGGTTGAGAATTTACAAATACACTTTTCCCACTTTCTTTCAGCAAAGTTATTAATAACTATAGACATTCACTCTATCGACAAGTTCCCTCTCTATGGAGAGGATTGCCAAGTCTGTAAGCCTTGTCTTATTCATTTTTGAGCGAACGTAGTTTTTTATGAGTTTCAGTTTCGAGGAAGAGCGCTCACAGATACAAACGCAAATAGATCGTGCAAGGAAAATGCGCAGCAAGATCACAATATTAGGGACGGAATTTCCAAGTTGGTATCTCTTTATAATGTTCAAAAGTTCAAGAAGTCCATGTAGTTTGTGTTTTCCTGTATCTTTCACAAAAATACTGTAATCTCTTCTTTTCGGCAAAGTATTATCTTTTTCTATATCTCCGTCAACTTCACAAAGCTGACAATCATAATTATCATCAACAGACTTGACGGTGTGAAAAAACGGTTATTTACTTGCAAGATTGTGAACTTGTTAATATCTGCAAGATATGTCTTCAGTCAACCTGTCTATGACAGACAGAATTTCCCATCTCAACTCAGTATCAAACCCTAGTGCTGCATCAGTCCATCGTTCACCACCCTTTCGTTTTTTTGTGGATACGATGCTCCATACTTATTCCCATTTCAAAGCAGATTTTTTTGACTCGTCCATTACAGTCTCCATCTTTTTTTCTATTCTGAAGAAGGCAATCTCTAAACGCCGTCAGCTTAACAGACCATTGTTTCAGATCCAGCTTCTTTTCTTGAAGATATTTCTGGGCATCATTGATTTCTGGGAGAACAGCTTTCCAAAAGGTCATAAATAAAAGAAACGGAAACAACAATACCGAGTTGAGAATTAAAGTTGCATTTTCTCCTTCTGTGAGCTGTTCCAGGGCAATACTTCTAATAATTTTTACCCCATCATTTACAGAATCTGCTCGGCTTTTCCATCTGATGATGTCCAGCAATCTAGCTAGAATCTCCCGCCACTTCCTAGTTTCCTTCTCAATAAGATGTTGCTCTACTTTATCAACTAGTTTTCCCTCAGCAAATCGGATCTCTAGATCATTCCAGCTGCGAAACGCGTGAGCCAGTAATTGGACGTAACATGATTTTTCATTTCAGAGACATTGTAACATATTAGAACACTGCCCAAAAATTATTTTCCTCATGGAAATACATTATTTAAGCTTTTTTGTGAGGGATTTAAACGATTGCGCATAGTTTTACAAACTTGCTAGTCAGACTTCGGCGTAGTGAACATTTCTACAATCTTAGATTTGCCTGAAAATTATTACTATTTCTCATTTTAGGTTAAATTAATGTATGAAAGTTTAAATTAAAAAAAATTGTCGAGCTTTTTTCCGGCATTATCTTCAAGGTGTCCATATGCAATTGCATAAAACAAAATTCAAGTCGAATAAAACAAAAGAAAAATCATATTTAGCCAATGGTGTTAGTCTAAAATCCTCACAATATTAGTAAAAAGTATTTCTATTATAATTATCGATATCCTGTTTTTTTGTTTCGTTTACTTTTGCATTAAAACAGATCAATCTTCTTCATATCTATGTCAGTAGTAATAACCGGGTAAATATACATGATTAGGGTAAACATCTGAATATTCTTTGGAAGAGAGAATGTATAGACTAGTAAAGAACACATTCACATTCACATTCGTTCTTAAGTTAAGAATTGTTTTCTATATAGTAACTATGTTATTTAGAAACTCATGTTTAAAATACAGAGGGGGTTTTGCTAACTATTCTGTTCCTATGCCGATTTATTTTGCATAACAATTGTTAATTAATTTCAATTGTTTATGAAATATTCAAATAGCATTTTGCCAACTAATGACAAATGCAAATCGGCTTCGTTTAAAAAGATAAATGCATCTTTAGCCGTTTCATTCTTTTCAAGCAATCAAAAGGAAAACATTCGAGAAAAATATTTAGAACCCCCGGTATATTAAATATATGCCCCTTCCACACACCCACTAAGTGCATTTTTTGTTTTCGAAAATATATGCAGGGATGAGAAGGTTTTTAATTCGAAAATAAAAAACAAAAATAAATGCCTTATTAAATATTTAAAAATTCGTGAATCATATCGGAAACTGAATTATAGACAGAATCGGTAAGTGTATCGGGATTCGGAAAAAAATTGGAATCACCCCATCACTAGTATATAGACACACATACACACACCCACACCCACACACACATATATATATATATATATATATATATATATATATATATATATATATATATATATAAGGGATCAGACAAAAGACACCGGGCAAAACCCACCATCTAATTAAAGAAAACACAGATAAAATCCCAAATGAATTAAAAACATTAACAATCACTTTTTATATTTTTATTTTACTTTAATTAAAGTTAGACAAATTAGACACTGGGGAACTAATTTAGCCAACGTATGAAAATTAAGCATGTACGGAATGAATTTCAGTTGAAGGCTGGGTTTAAGACCATTCTTAAAGACGATATAGTATTACATAGGATTCAAGTGCCTCTCACAAAAATATACATATTTTTAAATATTTAATCTTGTTTGAAAGCAAGAAAATCGATTTTTCTAAGTACGCGTTCTAAGGAAATGTTTTTGTATTATCTTTTACAATTATTATAGAAATAAAAAAGTAAAAAAATTAAACTCCTATTACCAGAATTAATCCATCATAATAAATTTCGGTTTAATCATAAGTACATAATATAAAATGATAAAACTGTAATAGTTTCAAAAAATTCAATTATTCTGTGATTGTTCGAAACTTGACAGAAATTCTGCAGTATTCAAACTATTAACTAGAAAGCTACTTAAATAGTATCTGAGGTGTAGCACTTAGTTCCTATGTAAAATTATAGTCCGCGCAAACATTAATGTGCGTTAAAAAGGATAACATATGAACGACCATACACGTGTGCGAAAGGTTCTAACGTAAGTACGAACATAAATGCATGTGATACGTTATAACGTACGTACAAACATAAATGTGTGGAAGGGGATTACAAATGCGCACATATAAATGTATATTAAGGTAATAACATACGCACAGACGTATATTCATTCATATGAACGTTCAATTAGTCAAAAAGATCGATTCCTTGTTTTGGGGCGAGTAAAGCAAATTCATTTTAAAAGAATACTATCTGATTTATCCAGGATAATAAGCACTTTTAATTATGACTCTATATTATTGAGTTCCTCTGTAAGTAAGGATACCATCAGAGCACTACTAAAACAAATTTTGTAATACCTCCTTAAAATGAGGAATTATTTAGTGATCAGAAAAATAAGATACTTGCAGAGCGTTACTAAAATCATTTAATAAGTTATGCCTAAATCTCTACTACACTAAGTTCCCCCTTCCTGACATTGTAGTTTAAAACAGAAAACAAAATCATTTATGAAATATTTTTCGACTTTATTCCAAGATTAAATGTAGACTGAAATTACGTCATGACATTAAAATTTGAGGTCACATTGTGACCAGAATATTCACAGATTTCGAATAATAATAATATATTTTAATGCTTAGCTACGCATCATTAAGATGTAGATAGCAACACACGCAGGTGTAAAATATTTACGAAGTAAATGAGGAGGAACCGTTTTAAAATATTATAAATGAAAACGAAAATAGATACGAATCTATAATCAATATTTATGATCTATTACATAAATTTCGTCTTTTTCTAAAAACAGTTTGATAAAAAAAAAAAAAAACTTGCACGTGTACAACAATTCACTTTTTATTTAAGATATGCTCAGAATAAAATAAACAACTTAAAACCAACAAAAACATAGAGAACACCCAGTTAATGTTTTAGCTAAATATCTACTTCTATATGCAAGGCACTGTCTGTGTGTCTGTGAATGTGTATGTCTGCGTATGGGCGTGTTTGAGTATGCGTGTATCTTTGTGTGTCTAAGTCTTTTTTTCTGTGGATTCTCAAAGCATGACTAGAGGTTCACTGAATATCAAAATAGAATGGTCTGAAATGTACAAAAATAAACACTTAATGTTTCATAATGACAACAGAAAATGTTTCTCCACTGTTTATTTTCTTACAATACTTAGTTTCTCTCATTTCTAGGTATTTTAGTAAGGTGAACATTTTATGGTATAATGTTTGATATAATGTGTACCAAATTGCTAAAGTATAAGCATTTTTGTTTTAGGATAAAACTTGTTTCACGTCACTTATCACTAATATATATATATATATATATATATATATATATATATATATACACTAGCAGTCTAGCTCGGCTTTGCTCAAGTCTTATATACTGTTAATAACTTCATGTCTACAAATGGTAACTCATTCAACTTTGACTTCTTGGCAGTCACATTATTGACAAAAATGAATTAACAATCCTGCTGCACCCCTGAATACTCTTAAAATACTTGTATCCAAAATCAGCTGAAGTTTTCTAGAGACTGCAAAGATCAAATCTTTTAAAATTTTACCCCTTGGCAGCCAAAACTGAATAAGAATCTTGCCCTTTGACTGAATACACTATATCTAAAATGGAAAAGGTTTACACAAAAAATTGGCTGAGTAATCTGGTAGAGACAACTGAAGTCAACTTTGTAAAACTTTGACCCCAATAATCACCACTTTACATTTATTCCTTTAGGCTCAAATCAAGTTAAAAAGTTATATCCATGTCCTAGAGAGCGTCATCTAGAATTGCATGTGTTAAGAGCCAAAATTGGCTAAAGTGTTTTCAAATGTCAAATCCTTGAACTTTGATCCTTGGACCTCAAAATTTATGGCCGAAAACAGATTAAATATCTTTTACTCAAATGGCAATACCCCTTTTGTCAAATCTTGAGTCTGTAGACTGATAATTAGCAAGGTAGTTTGGTAGGAAAATGTACACACAGTCACACACATAGACAATTTCACTTTTACATATATATATATATATATATATATATATATATATGTGAGAGAGATAGAATATGACAAAAAATTATATTCCAAAATTCATGATGTTGACAATCTTATAATTTATTCCTTTAAATCAGTTGATTTATACAATTCTTGACAGTATCTGTTTCGTAGCGCAAAATCAATCACTTAATTATTATATCAATTATCACATTTATATAAAAATAAATAAAACAAAATAAAAGAGAGTACATCTATATTATTCAATTAAAAGTGGAGGAAGAATTAAATATTAAATTAGTATAGTGAAGAGAAATGGATATTGATATTATTACTTAGATTACTTGTAATGTTTATAGATGGTAAAGTTGTGTTTGTTAAGTAAATGGATTAGTAGGAAAAATAAAATACAATAATTAATAAAATAAATAAATGGTAATAATCAAAATATTAAAAATGTATTTACAGTAGTCAGATTCCAAATATTGATATAAAAATAAAATGTATATGATACTACAAGTGATTAACAGTTGATTGATAAGGGGTTCCAAATATATAAGCCAAATGCTTAATTGTTAGAATGAATGAAAAAATCAATATTATAGGCATAATAAGATATATCTATTGCAAATCTGCTAAGACAAACTACATTTTTTTTAAATATATATACTCATTTAATAAACGTCTATAACTTCATTTCGGAAATATTAATTAAAAGTTAAATAAATAAAATAAATAAATAAATACAAGCAAATAAATAAAAAAATAATAAATAACATGTAATTAAAGTTCATAGGAGAGGGGACTTAAAGTATTAGGATAACCTGGGTTTGATATAGTCTAAACAATATTTATGATTCTTATCAACTTTAATTAACATTAGAATTAGTTTTAACTTAAATATACATTTATTTATTTTAATTAAAATAACACGTTATCGGATGAAGAAACTCTGAATCATAATTATTAGAGAATTAGAAGATATACAATTATACACAAAAATTATAGAGAAACAAGTTCGTAAAATGTGTATTAAAAGTAGAGTTTCGTATGTAGAATTGAGTTAAGTTTGTGAAATGTAAAAATTAAAAACATTACTTTCAATATAAATGATTGATGATATTGATAATACTAGGAATAAATATATAAATTTATAATTAATTAAAGTAAATGAACGTAACTAATTAATTTACAATTTAACATTAGTGGATATGGAGTATAATTAATAAGTTATGATTATCGATTGAAATAATATGTGATACTAACATTTTGTATTGGAAAGAATAGTGAATTAATTAAAAATATACGTCGATTTAATTTTGTAAAAGTAATATTGAATGAAAGACTATATTAAAATTAAAAATTAATTATTAGTTGAATATGGGTGTCTATGCGTTGTGAAAAATTAATAAATAGTTTATTTCAGAAGATTGGTTCCAAGGGAGGTAACTCTGCATGCACTGTATTAAGTTAATTTAATTATGGACACTTTACGGTATCAATGAATTGTCAGATTATTCTAAACTAAAGGAAACGTAATTATAGTTTTTGAATTATATGGTATTAAAAATTATAATTTTATGTATTAATGTGTAATATTGTAATGGCTAATAGATTAAAACAATATTAAAAAATAATAAACTATCATACATATTTATATATATACGACACCAAACTACGCTACAAAACAAAACAAAACAATTGGTTATTTTAATCAGTTCTCGTAAATAAACGACTTATCCGAAAAGAAAACTATGCATAATTCAATGCATAGTTTTCTTTTCGGATAAATTGTTTATTTACGAGAACTGATTAAAATGGCCAATTGTTTTTTTTTGTAGCGTAGTTTGGTTTCGTATATATAAATATGTATGATAGTTTATAATTTTTTAATATTATTTTCATAAATATGTATACATTACTTAGAAGATTCATAAATTAATTAAAATTGTTAGTACGGATATTTGGTTTTCCTTTTTTGTAGCTTTGTTTAGTTTCGTACATACACGCACATATGGTGGTTTATAATTCTGTTGATATTATTTTAATAAGTACGTATACATTACTTAGAATTAATAAATTTACTAATTATTAAATAGAGAATTTTGATAGTAGATTCATAGGTTGATTGAGATTGTAGTACGAATAGTCGTGTTTAAAGACTTTGTTTCATTAAAGTTCAATATGGCGTAATGGAAAAATATAAACGTAACTGCAACTTCTCTTCCAATTTTCGGATTTTCACCACGTCAAATCACATTTTAATTCCTTTTGACGGATTGGGTCTTGCTATTTCTTTTGATGAGTAAAGGGCATAATAGGTTCAATAATTGATATACTAATTAAGTGGTCGATTTTGCGCTACGAAACAGATACTGTCAAGAATTGTATAAATCAACTAATTTAAAGGAATGAACTATAAGATTGTAAAAATCATGAAATTTGGGATATAAATTTTTATCATTCTATATATTGCTCTGTAATCACATTGGGCTTCTTATATAAGGATTGATATATAATAAGAAAATATACTTCTACAGATTATATATATATATATATATATAATCTGTAGAAGTATATTTTCTTATTATACATCAATCCTTATATAAGAAGCCCAATGTGATTACAGAGCAATATATATATATATATATATATATATATATATATATATATATATATATATATATATACTTAAAATCAATTTTCACCCCCCAAAAGGCACAGTGCTACTTTGTAGTAGAGGCTGTTATTACACTCGAACTTCTGCATGTCAGTACAGTTGGGAAAGCAGAATTCCGGAAAGGAGTTCCAAAATCTAGCAGTTCTTGAGAAGTAACAATTGGAGTAAAAGGCTTTCTTGCCACTAAGTATCTCTAGTGTGAAGGGATGAGGTTTGGCTGCTGGTCGGGTTTTTCGGGTGTATTCACGTCGAGGGGGTACAAGTGCTTGTAGTTTGTCAGAGCATTCACCATTAAACTACTTCTAGAACAGATAGAGTGGTGCAACATTTCGTCGATGGGACAGCGGCTGAAACCTAGAGGACAGTTGAGGACCTATCAGGTTGGAGTCTCTCTTTTGAACCCTGTGCGCGATTGAGAGACAAGTAGCAGATGCACCACCACGAGTTAATTCAAGTCAAATTTACAAAATAGGATATAAACTTATATACAATTGTCTTGTTGATTTCTTACGAAACACACTATTGAATCTTAATTAGATTAAGTACTCTCCGTTTTTTTTTGTTTTTTTTTTGCGGTAGCGACGGACGGTTGAAAGATGTGTGGCGACGACTCTTCGGTTAGTGTTTGATTCGCTCAAGATCCAGCTTCAACTCACTGATTTTGGCGCGGGAATTCGGTGATATACAAGATATCAGGGTAGGGTAGGTTGTTTTCTAGACCAATCGCGAATCGGTGAATCATTGCAGGAGAATTCTTGATTCCCTGCGTATGTGCTGGCGATTCTGCGAACGCGTGTAGTTTCGTTTTCCACGAACAGGGACGTTAACCCCATCCCTGACCCCTCGGTTGGCCCCAGGAACGAAATTGGATTCTTTATGTTCTCAAAATGAAATCAAATTGTCACTTTCCCACCAAACAATAAAATATACATGTCGGTTTTACAAAAACATAAAATTCATAACTTCACCCTTCCTTTCATCAAGGTCGGCTGCCGCTGCCCGGGCACGCAATAATGCTTAACAATTCATACAAGCACAATTACTCGGCATTCCTCAGTGTTTCAGGAGTTTTAATATCCTCCTAAGGGGGAGCTCTGCCGCTCCCGGCGGCGGTCACGCCGCTAGAGGAAACAGTACTAAGAAAGAAAACAGAGCAAATACCACAATCCGGCATATAAAAGGCCTGTGAAATGGTCGAGTCTTTACCAGAATGATTCTTCAGGATGAATCCTCTTAGTGTGGGAAAGAAGATGCACTTGCCGTCTACTAAAGGAAGATGGGTATTGAAGCCTCCGTACAGTGGAAAGAGAAAATATACCCTGTAAGTGCAGTTGGATTGTATTTATGAAGCAAGGTTTCTCTATCCCGAGTCGACACTGCTTATGTTTAGTAGCAAGTGGAGGTCCAGGACGACTGGAAACAATGCCGAGATAAGTAGAGACGAAACAAACACTTCAAATTCATAAATACTCACCGATTTTTGTTGTGACTGTGTTCAACGTTGCCCTACTGAAAGAATTGTAGCAAACAGCAGGAAAGAAAGACATTTGATAAGGACACTGTAGTTTGTTCCCACTTTTCCAGTAAAAATAAGCCTTCGTAGCCCCGTTATCATTTCCTATTAAAAGGGGCTCAAGCTGTTCGTTGTTGACTAACTCGTTTCCAAAACGAGCAGTTAAGCTTTAGAGGGGCTGATATTCTAGAGATGATTAGAGTAAATTCACTGACATTAACAACGTCTAGTTTCCGTCGAACTGAATGGCTAAGTCATATCATCACTGGAAACCTGGTGCAATAAAATAGGACTGCTCTTGGTATTTATATACTTCCCTTTTAAAAATAATGTGCCAAATAGGTCTATTGTAAATGGAACAAAAATGTAAAAAAAAATATTTATTTTATGTAGATGCATACGTTTCACACTGATCAAAAACTGTACACCAAGTACGATACTTCATGTTAGTTCCAGCCAAAAGACAAAGTGAATTTGATTCTGCTTGCGCATTTGTTTTCTGGAATTTTTAAATCGAGTACTCAACGAGGAGACAACGGAAGCATGGCCAACACCTATAATTAACGGTAATGCTGTAGAGTTTACTGAATTTGAAGTAAGCACAGTCTGTTCGTAAGTTCGTGTCGTTATAAACTTTACTAGGACAATAACGTATTAATTCATTTTTAGAATGGACTCACAACTTTTGTGCCTTTTTTATTATATCTAACACATTTTAAAAGATAAAGGAAAATAATTTTTCATAGCTTATTACTTAAGGAGAATCGATTTAATGTCGTGCAATAATCTGTTTATTCTAACATGTAAACAATGTAAAACGCCGGTTTAACACCCAAGACAAACGATGGTACTTTTTCCTCATAAACTGAAAGATTTAGATATGTTTATACATGTTACATGATAAGGGCTACCCCCTTTTCATGTAAGTATAAAAATAGAGGAATTTAGTTAAAATGAAAATGAAATAGCATAGGCGAAATTCGAAACTCGTAATTTAGGTTTAGAAATAGATTACGTGTGAGAATTAGAAAAAGGAATGTAAAGCAAACAATTGTTTAGAATAGAGATAAAATATTTCAAGAAAAGAATGTGAACTGTCAATTTTGTTATGAAAATTTAATTGAAAGAATGCAACTATAAGATACTGTTTTTAACATATTGGAAAAATAGGTTACTGAGTATAGGTTAAAATGCCTTTTGTAAAAAAAGGAAAAGTTTTGACACGCATGTCCAGAACACGTGAAAGAAGGCACATGTTTTAACATGTGTATGACGTCATGGAAAATAGAAAATTAGAGAAATAGATAGAAAAACTTTAGAGTTGGACAGAGAGAAGCGGAAAAAATCAGGAGAGTCTGGTGTTTGAAATTCGAACGTCTAGAAGCGAGACGATATCTTTTAAACTTAATATGTGAAGTTTTGAATTCTTGATGAGAAAACCACGGCCGGTCGTGAAGAAACAAAACCATCATGTGTTTTCGTAAAACGTCGTCTTGTGTTGTGATTCTACAAAAAGATAAATTGAATTGTTATTATATGTCTATATGTCCAGTGTTATAAAATGTCTTTTCATACACGTCTCGGCATCTCATATCGACAATGTGAACTCTACATCTCATATCTACACTAAGCCTGTCTGCACACTATCACTTTAAGAGCTTCTCATATCAACACTTCTAAGTAATGAACTTTAATATATATGAAACGTCATAACACGAACAATCTCTCTTACTACAACAATCTCTCTCTAAGATACAACATCCCTCTTAATAAGATTATCTAAGAAACTCTCTCATCTAAGACTCTCTCTCTCTCTCTCTCAATGAAACCCCTACATGTAACATACATTTTCATATAAACGAAAGGTTAGACGCCATTTTTTTTTACTGAATGTAGATTTTATGATTTACATTTTTATAGCATATGTTAGCCATAAATACTCTCACAATAGTGATCGGTAGAGAATAGCATGAGCGTACGATTCCTATATTATCAATGAAATGGTGCGTGCTTGAAAGACCGAGAATTACACAATTAAACAGATTAACGATTAAGGTTGAACAATTAACCATGGCCTCCATTCGCACAAGATGAAAAAAGAGTGTGAGAAAGAGCAAGCGAGATAAAGAGAGAGAGAGAGAGAAAGAGAGAGAAAATTATTTCTATAACGGTGACGGTGTAAGTAATTGTAAAGCAAACGCGTTCAATCTCAAGCAGGCCCCTCTCCTTACACGGCACGACATAGTTGGAGTGACCAGTCAAATATACAACTGGAAACAATATATATGTGGGGGGTGTATTAGTGGACTTGCAAGCCCACAATGGAGACAACAGAAGCAGCAAAATTAAAGCTGGCTTGCTAGGACACTATATATATACAAATGTAGGAAAAGTTGGACATATTTTATCAATTTGCAAATGTAGTTTTTTTTTACTAATTGGCATCAAACCATATAATTTATTAAAATCTTCAAAACGCCTGCAAATTTTTATGTAGTTTCGTACCATAGAATCAATGATATGAGAATTTCAATATTCAATTTGGCTAATATATATATATATATATATATATATATATATATATATATATATATATATATATATATATATATATATAAAACATCTTTTGTCGCAATTTTATAATTTTGAAATCTGAACGAATATAGATCAGAATTTAAGGAATGCATCCTCAATGGGAATGTAAAGATTTGATTGTGTAATTGACTATGTGACATTTGCCCTTGAAATCGCGCATTAAGGGGATCATCGTCATACAGAATCTATTTTTGGAACTTTTTTTACAAGAATAACATGTTTCAATTATACTCATTTGTTTTCCTAGTTTTGTTTATGAATTACAAAATATCTGATATTTCCCTAAAACATCTAGTCTTGATGGAGACGTGACTAAAACTGGCTGCTATGATTTCAAATGATCTGAAATAAGAGCAAAGGGAAAATTGATTCCAAATATTTCTCACATGTTATATCTCCACTATTCGGATTTCATACATAAAGTAGATTTCACGGGTTATAAGGATTATTTGATACAGGATATATTTATAATCGTGCCGTATTTTTATAAAAAGAGGGATATAGCACATGAGAAATATCAGGAATCAAGTCTCCATTTATTCTTATAGCAGATTATTTAAAACCATAGCAGAGTGTTTTAGTATCTTCTCCATCAAAGCCCAGAGGGTTTAGGAAATACACATACACCTCCCACATATATAAGTGTATATATATATATATATATATATATATATATATATATATATATATATATATATATAATTATGCATATGTACGCATACGTGTATACATATATATATATATATATATATATATATATATATATATATACATAACTTAGAAAATACAGTTTATATGGTTATTATCGTGTCACATACATGTTTTAAATAACATTATACAAGGATATATACTCTTAAAAAAAAAGGCAAAACATGAGAACATAGGGACGAGAAACAGGCCATGACCGCCACCATAAATACTCTGCCCGTTTATCCCTGACTGCTTGCCCAACTTTAAAAGCAAACGGTTTAAAATGATAGTTTATTTGTATGGTCAGATACCAACGGCCATTTCGTTAAGTAGGATCATCTACGAGTTTCAATAATGCCATCAATAATTGTCCGGATGATGTCCGATGCGATATATTATCTCAGGAAAAATGGCAAATGGTCTTAGGTGTGCCGAAAGCAACTGTCGTTGCGCAGACATTATTGTTGGTAAACGTGACTTGAACACAAGCTGATTCGTTAAAGCAGCGTTAATGCGATAATTCACGCTCCCAATTATTTGCTTTGTCGTACATAAACAATATTCATGGAACTTGCAGTCTGAGCGACCATTGATTAAATTGCAAACATAAAACGTAGTTAATTATAAACAAAAATAAAACGTAAATCTCCATAATTGTCTCCATGCTTCTCAGGTACGAGCGGCTTGTTAGATTGTTTATTCATTATTCCTCTTTCTTTCTCTCCCCAGTATATTATTTCTCCATGTTTTTCTATTTAATGGTATATAAAAAAATACACATGTCTATCCTAAAACCTATCTCATATATATATATATATATATATATATATATATATATATATATATATGTATATTTGTAAGTTATATTTTATAACTTACAAACCAGGTCTGCCTTCGTAATGAGCACTGTTGAATTAAAAACTTCAAGATTACGCATTAATTTATACTTTCGTATATTTACTAACGTGAATAAATGAAGTAGTTGAATATATGTACATACACATATAAATAAATATATATATATGTATATATGTATACATATATATGTATATACGTATATATATATGTATATATATATCTATATTATATGTATACATATGTATATATTATATATGTATGTATTATATATGTATATATTATATATGCATGTATTATATATGTATATTTATGTATATATATATATATTATGTATATATGCATATATATATTATATATTATATATGTATATATATATTATAGATTATGT
Organism: Euprymna scolopes; assembly: GCF_053919585.1. Taxonomy (NCBI): domain Eukaryota; kingdom Metazoa; phylum Mollusca; class Cephalopoda; order Sepiida; family Sepiolidae; genus Euprymna; species Euprymna scolopes. The sequence goes on along the minus strand of NC_136495.1, from coordinate 29,201,796 downwards.
ATGTATATATGTATATATACATATTATATATGTATATATGTATATACATTATATATGTATATATGTATATATATTATATATTAATATATATATATATTTATATATAATTATATATATATATTAATATATATATATATTAATATATATATATATATTTATATATTAATATATATATATATTTATATATATATTATATATATGTATATATATATTTATATATATGTATATATATTTATATATATGTATATATATATTTTTATATATGTATATATATTTATATATATGTACATATATATTTATGGATATGTATATATATTTATATCTATGTATATATATATTTATATACATGTATATATATATTTATATATGTATATATATATATTTATATATGTATACATATATTTATATATATGTATATATATATTTATATATATATATATATATATTTATATATATATATGTATATATATTTATATATATATTTGTATATATTTATGTATATATGTTTATATATATGTATATATATTTACATATATATGTATATATATTTATATATATATATGTATATATATTTACATATATATATATATATATGTATATATATTTATATATATATGTATGTATATGTATATATTTATATATATATATTTATATATATTTTTATATATATTTATATGTATATGTATATATATGTATATATATATATTTATATATATGTATTTATATATTTATATATATATATTTATATATATATATATTTATATATATGTATATATATTTATACATATATTTATATATGTATGTATATATATTTATGCATATATGTATATATATATATTTATATATATGTATATATATTTATATATATGCATATATATATTTATATATATATGTATATATATTTATATATATATATGTTTATATATATATATATATATTTATATATATATATTTATATGTGTATTTATATATATGTTTATACATATTGGTATATATATGTATATGTATATATATATTTATATATCTATATTTATGTATATATGTGTATTTATATATATATATATATATATTTATGTACATAGATTCACATATATATAATTATATATATTTATATATATATATGTATATATAATTATATATATACTTATATATAATTATATATATATTTATATATATGTATATATATTTATATATATGTATATATATATTTATATATATATGTCTATATGTTTATATATATATGTATATGTATTTATATGTATATATATTTATATATATATGTATATATATGTATATATATGTGTATATATATGTATATATGTGTATATATATGTATATATATGTGTATATATATGTATTTTTATATATATATATGTGTGTACATATGTATATATGTATATATACACATATATATATATGTATATATGCATATACATGTAAATACATGCACAGATACGTATATATATACATATATATATAAATGCATACACAGATATGTATATATACATATATATATATATAAATACATACACAGATATGTATATATACATATATATATATATAAATACATACACATATATACATACACATATATATATATATATATAAATACATACACATATATACATACATATATATGTATATATATATGTATATATATATATATATAAAATAACAAAAAAAATACAATTAAGTTTACCAAAATAATCCAAGATGGTAAAATTAAAGTATATCATAAATATTACAGAATTAATATTTATAAAGCCATGTCAGCCAGATGTAAAAGCTTGATATAACCAAATAGTCGATAGACCTTATAATCCGAGCAAACAGTTAATAAAACAAGTTAAAAAACACTTTGAAATTAGTTAAAAACATATTTAATTTGAAAAGAAAACTCTTGGTAATGCATATTCCCTTATACGCGGAGTTTCGAAGAAATATGTTCCTTCTCATCAGAGGGTAGGTAATAGCAACATGCGGGATCGGATGTTGCATGCAAAAGTATTTGATGAAACAACAAGTAAATCCAAGATCTTACTTGAAAACAAAAAAGTGAAGCAGATAGTATATGGGGAAGAAAAAGGTGATTACACACGAATTGATAGTCTGGTGGAAGATAGAGAATCCAGTGACGGTAAAATCCAAATATATAACTTCCAGAAAGTTAATTGAATTTACATTTGCACAAGTAAAATCCAAAATCCCGTAATTGGAAGAAGATTGTCCATAATAATCCAAAGCCAGAAATCCATGGAAAAATCACAACAATGTGTACAAGGAAAAACGGAAAAAATTCCAATAATATTACTAAAAGAAAAATAAGATATGCTTTTCATTCTACTGCTGAGATATAAATATAAATAAGAAAGATCAAGGAAGAAAAAGGGGAAAAATGGTGATAAAGTTAAATATAAATGGAGAAACAAATGCCAAAATGACCCAGACAGGAAATGTTAAAGGCGCGAAAAAATATATAAAGCAAAATAATATCGGTCAACTGAAATGTACGGGCCATCACTTAAAAAAATTCAGCAAGAGTTGTTAGAAGACACTAAATGGAAAATAAATAGATAAATCAATAAATGAATAGAAAAAAATAATATATAAACAATAAATAAATAAATAAAAAATAAAATATAAAACATGAAATAAAAGATAACAATTATTTAAGGGGAGAGGATGGCCGGTATGTGCAAATTCAGGAAGAAGCAAGAAAAAAAGTAAGTAAAATATAAGTATATACATACAAGATATGAATGTGTGGGTAGATGTATATATAAGATAGATAGGACAGATAGGAAAGTTTAAAGAATAAAGCAGAAACTGCAGATAAGAAGAGATAAAGAATTAAAATGAAGGATTATTCAATTATAAAGTGTTAAGAAGTATGTAGAAAAACGATAACGTTAAAGAAAAAAATGTATATTTACATAAAAGGTAAAAGTAATGACTATGTAATTTCAAAATTGCCACAATTAAATTTGGACTTATGTTTACAGAAGGAGATCAGTTCATTTTTAGAATTTATTATATTCTTACTTTGAGGGGAAGTAATTATAGTTATATATTCGGTTGTGCAGAGGCAACATGACTTAGAACCTGGAGTATAAGACTTAACTTTTTTATGATATTCCATTTGATTGAGAAGGGATTATTGTTAGAGTTAAGTTTTTTTTAATTAAAGTGGTTAGAGAAGTTCCTTGGTTATTATTAGAATTATGGTTGTTTAAAGAAGAAATGTGGTTTGATATTCTATTCTTAGCCCTCCTAACACAAACAACACTCATTATCCCCTCCAAAATAGTCCTCATACAGACATTGAATACCCATTTGTTGAACACCATGAACAAAATTCACACCTGTTAACTAATACAAATTAGCAAAGACCCCGAGCTTTTAATAAAGTACATACATATATCGGCGCGACTTCACCATTAATTTAGAAAAGAATATCAAATAAGCAACCACGAAAATCTACAATTTGTTGGTTCTGTAGTTTATTTAACATAATATCCCCTCGGATTGACATTGCTTGCAAAACATAGTTGTCACTAAATAAGGACTTTTTTCTAGAAATTTTATAACCGTCTCCAAAGACTTTTCTGCATCATCCCATGATATTGGTTCATCAGAGTGTTCTTGGTTAATTACATTATGGTCAAGAAAATGAATGTATATATATATATATATATATATATATATATATATATATATATTTATATATATATATATATATACATACACATAACTATATATATATATATATATATATGTCAAAACATCCTTTATTCATTACCCACACAGCAGCAGCCGTATAGCGTAATGATGAGACACCTTGACTCATTTGCGCGGTCAGGTTGGGATCCTAGCTTAAGGAATTTGCCTGTCTAGCCGCACTGATGAGCTGTGAAACTTCGAAACAGTATTGTACGTTGATGATATTATATATATATATATATATATATATATATATATATATATATATATATATGTATATATATATATATATGGAGAGAGAGATACATTATACTCATTGGGTGATTTATCATCAGGCGCAACATCGATAACACAATAGTGAACATTTTACTTCCGAGGAAATAAAAATAGAAAAAGCCAAACAGTTTGGAAGTCTTTCTTTGACAGGGAATGTAAACTTCGGAATTTATTAGAACAAAAAAAGAAAGAAAATAACAATTTTTAATCTGTATATAAAGGCCGGGTTTAAAACAGTTTTTCTGTATTTTCTATATTTTTAATTTTCAAAATACTTTTATGGATCGAGGCATTTTCCCCTTCATATTTTGCGACTGCGCGTTTTCGGCTTAATACATATATTTAAAAAAAAAAACTTCTTCATGCACTACCAGCTAGCGCAACCTCGATAACCCACTAAGCTTATGAGCATTTTACATCCGAGGAGAAAATCGGGGGTCAAAGATCACCAAATCTTAAGAACTCTTATTCTTACGAGGAATTTTAAATCCGAACTTAATTAGATAAAAAATTGAAATAAAATCATTTTTATCTGTATGCATCTAGTATTTATATACTTAAACACTGCCTTCGAAACCTATGAGATGATACCTTTTTCTCATCTGTGCGACCTATTTTCCCACAGAAGAGACGTTGCGAGCCTACCTCTTCTCTACCGTAAATTTTATGGCAAGTGCTCGACTGAGCTCTAAGCTATGTTCCCATCTTACAAAACTTTCGCAACAAAATACGCGAATAGCTACAGTCATTATATACAATTTTCCCCAATTGGATAACTCTGCCTTAATCTAAACGCAGTGCCCATGAACAAATCTTTTTTTTCTCCCGAAAACTCCCCACCTGCTGCCCATTTGAATATGGCATGGTAGGTTTCAAATCCAATGTAAACAAGTTCTTGTTGAGGTGGCCCTATAAATAATCAAGTTTTACTCAATTTACCCCATTAAAAAGTATTACACAATCAGCTTACATTCATTAACTTTTAACTACGAGTGATTTCCATCAGTTTCACCATGTTATAAGTGGTCACTTGCAAGTAAAAATAAAAACAGCGTATCCTAAAATATTTTGTCTGTTTATTTTATAGTTTATATTTTCTAGATTCTTTAAATGGCCGAAAAATTTTCAATGCACACACATATGCATATATATATATATTGATTTTCTAGATTTAAATCCAATGACACCAGTGTGGTTACGAAATAGTGCGTAATGGTAGACAAAGCTGGCTTATAATTTGTATATTATACTGATGTAATGGAATTACCTAAAATCCTTCATAGATGGAATGAACTATGTATATATATGACCGTCTTATATGACTGAAGCAGAAAAAAAAGACAGGAAGAGAATAAAATATGTCGAGTAACTCTTATGTAACAGGTATTGCCTTGTAAATAAACCCCTTTGTCTCTCACCTATAACCCCGTGTTTCTTGCTGTATTCTTATTTAAAGTACGGATATAACAAATGGCGACAGGATTCGAATCCATAAAAAGGAAATGTTAAGCCAAAAATATATTGGACAACGAAAAAATACTGCACGGAAAAATTGGTTTGGTGTGAATTTCGTGTGTGTACCCCACTCTAAAAACTTGTTTACAAAATAATTTTTTGTTGTTAAAAAACAAAAAAACTAATCAATGAATTTATTTTATGTTTGTGAAGGTACTGTTAACCCTTTGTTTTATTACCGTTATTAAAAAAGAAAAGAAAACTTCTTCAACATGGAACAATTAGTTGAGTTTACAAAAACGATACAATTAGCACTGGCGGCCCAACACAGTCAGATGGAATTTTTACAAAAAGAAGAGGTAAAATATTATATATATAGTATATATATTTTATATATATTATATATATTATATATATATTATATATATATTATACATATATATATTAAATATATATTATATATATTATATATATATATTAAATATATATTATATATATTATATATATATATTAAATATATATATATTATATACATATTATATATATATATTATACATATATTATATACTAGCAATCGGTGCCCGGCGTTGCCCAGGTGTTTTGAGGTTAATGCTGAGAAAAAAAAACGGTCAATTTTTTTAACTTTGACCCCTATTATGACTTCTTAACATTTATTGTTTAGGGATCAAGTAAAGGTAATAAGTTAGATCCATGTCCAAGGAATCTATATCTAAAATATCACGTGTTTAGATCCAAAATTGTAGGAGGAGTTTGGTAGAGTTCTCAAAGGTCAAATCGTTTGATAGCGAGGCCAAATTTCGCGAATTTGGCCTTTTTTTAAAGCAGTTTGGCCTTCAAAATTTATGTTTGGCCTTTTTCTTCACCGATCAAATCTGGGGACGCAACGGGAATTTTCGGCTAAAAAATGTTGTTACTATGCACATGCACATCTATGTATTGAAATACAATCTGTGGCAAAATTTCAGGAAAAACTAATGGATGGTTTTCTCGCAATAGTCCGGACAATTCGCTAAATTATCTCGTCAAAACCTTAAATCTCGAATTTTTGTGCATTTTTTTTCGGGGGGGGGGCTAATTTCGCATAATAGTGTCCATTTAATAGTATTATCTTGAAAAAAAAAATAAATAAGGAAAATTACCAAAAAAAACAAACAAGAACAACAAAAGTGTGCCGTATTTTTAAGTTTTAATGCGTTGTTTTTATTTGCTTTTTTTTTTATTTCATCGGTGAAGAAAAAGGCCAAACAAAAATTTGAAGGCCAAACTGCTTTAAAAAAAGGCCAAATTCGCGAAATTTGGCCTCGCTATATAAAAAAAAAATGGGGAAATCCCCCTACTTGAACTTTCTGTTTAATTAATAATGACTCGCTTGTAGCGTTGATGTTTTTCTTTTTTCGCTATAAAAAAATAACTACTTGATGAAATTACGTGATTTTTTCTGTAGGAAAACTTTATCCCATGACGAGTACGTACAATATATATATTTTTTTAAATATTTCCATTTTTTAATGTCAATGGAAAACTGCACAAGTACCCAAACCCGAAATGTAAAGACCATGAGTGAACGCGCGTTTTTTTTTTTTTTTTAGTTTAGTTTCATAATGGCGGCCGTGGATGTCGTAGGTTGGATTGTAAGATTGTGTAAGATTCGTATTTTTTTAATTTGTAAATCGCAAGTTAGAAAAAAATTAAACCCTTCCAAGATGGACAATAAATAAAGCCATAATATTTTATGGTAAAATTAAGAGCCTACGAACCATAGTTTTTTAGGAGATGTGATTATTGGATTAACCAATCAGAAATCGTCTGTGGCACACACATCTCTGTTTTTATAGATATATAGATAAAATATACTATATGTATTATATATATTATATATATATTATATATATTATATATATTATATCTATATATATATATATATTATATAGTATATATATTATATAGTATATATATTTATTATATATATTCATATATATTATATATATATATATTTTTTATATATTTTTATACATATACTAGCGAGGGGTACCCGGCGTTGCCCGGGTGTTTGTAGGTGTGTGTGTGGTGTTAAATAAAAAAGAAACCGGGGGGGGTAGGACGAAGCCAAAGCCCTGAGGCGAAGTTTGAAAATAAAATCGGCCAGCCAGAATGAAGCATTTTTATCAGCGAATAAGTGATAGATGTTTGAAAGTCGTCGAGCGTTACGACGACGACGATGTAAGCATTGTTATAAGCGAAGTAAGAAAAGAAAACAACGTTTTAATTAACGGGGGGAAATCAAAATATCGAAAAAAAAAACAAAAAAACTGACGTAAGGCAAACGAACGATGAAAACAGAAAAACGAACACGTGAAAAATGGCCTAAATAATCCTGTTTCGATATTAAAATTAAAAAAAAAATCGTTGGGTACCCGGGTGTTTTGGGGTGTCGCAAAGAATAAGCAAAGTAAAAAAAGAAAACAGGAAAACAAACGTTACGTGAAAATGGCTTAAATAATACAGGGTTCAATATTTAAATATAAAAAATCGAAAAAAAACATCTCACACCACGATTGTAACCCAAAACGTTTAGATAATGAACCAAGGCCTTAACTACCTTGGCTTAACCGACGCATCTGAAATTTGTTCGGTTTTTCAACTATTTAAAGTAAATCAAGTCACGACGACATGACGTCATCTGACGCATGCGTTGTTGCTCACCCCTGTCAAAAATTGTCGTTAACGTTTTTCTTTCTCTCTCTCTCTCTCTCTATATATATATATATATATATCTGTTTGCGTCTCTCTCTCTCTCTCTCTCTCTCTCTCTCTCGCTCTCACTTCGACTGTTTCTAAAAAAGAAAATGGCGTCTGGCTGTTTTTTTTTTGTAAAAACTTCGATCGTTAATATTTTTTGTAAGCGTATTTTTTTACTTCATATTTTTGGTTTGTTATTTTTCGTTTAACAATCGTATCTAAGTATTTTTAATGTGCTAATAACTTTTGTAACGTTGTTATAGCGTAGAAGTTCATAGTTTAGCTTGTGTGAGGGTTAATATTTATTTTACCGATAGCAACGATTCTTTATCTGAGAGTACGTCTCTCAAGCTCCTTGGCCTAACGTTCACAGGAAACATGAGTTGGAACAATTACATCGAGGGCATTGCCAGGGCCGCTGCAAGGAAGGTGGGCTCTCTCTACCGTGCTAGAAAACTTCTAACACCCGAAAGTATCCTGTACCTCTATAAGGCCACTATTCGCCCATGTATGGAGTATTGCTGTCATATTTGGGCCGGTGCATCGGCTACTAGTCTCTCGCTCCTTGACAGGGTTCAAAAGAGATTCGCAAATCTGATAGGCCCTAAACTGGCATCTAAACTTCAGCCTCTGTCCCATCGTCGAAACGTTGCATCCCTCTGCCTGTTCTACAAGTATTATAATGGTGAATGCTCTGAAGAACTGCAAGCACTTGTGCCCCCACGACGTGAACACCCTCGACAGACCCGACAAGCTGCAAAATCCCACCCCCACACTGTAGAGATCCCTAGATGTAAATGATCTTTCTACTCCAGTAGTTTCTTCCCCAGAACTGCTAGACTTTGGAATTCCATTCCAGGTCACTGCTTCCCCAACTGTACTGACATGCATAAGTTCAAGTGCAACGTGAACCAACATCTTGCTGCCCTAATCCCTACATAGTACCCCAGTAGATGTTTCCCCTGATAGTAGCCCCCTACACCAAAGTGGCAATGTGCCTTGTTTGGGGTGAAAATGTAATTTAAAAAAAAAACAACACTTTTTAAATTCAGACTGTCATTAGAGTTTACTGACGTCAAGATCACGTGACATGACTCGGCGGGTTTTAAATACAAGTTGACCCAAAATAAACGGCCCCGTGAATAATTTATGTAGAAGAGTTGGCGCCCGTATTTTTGGGGGCAGTTATAAATCAATTTATAA
>NC_136495.1:29142382-29187382 GCF_053919585.1 Euprymna scolopes | reverse complement strand
TGACCCCCCATGTAAAAAAAGTAACATTGCTTATGCCCCAATAAATCCGTGTAATAACACACAAAAGACAAACTGTGTAATGAAACATTATATACCTCTAAAATATAAAACAAATTCACCCCTTTATCTCAACAGATCAATGAAAGTAACACTTATACTTAGTAATTCCTAACAAAACTACAATAATTGGTTAAACAACATAAACCAATAAACATAAATGTATTCATATAAACAAAGTGCAAAATCGAAATACATAAAGTGGGCTTCAAATTCTGGCGCACTTCCATTAGTAATATGACTGAACTAAAAAGCACTTGACGAATTTGAACTTAAATTCAGACTCATAATAATATTAAGGGGCAGGAAAAACGCACCAGATGATTCTCTAGTCAAATCAAGTCAGAATATTTCCCCAAGAAACAGACTAATACGAAAGAACTAAAAATATATATATTTTTAAAATATCTGAAATCTTAAACCTTAGAAACAAAAACAAACCTAACAATTAAGCAAAATCAAACACCCCAAGCCATCGGAAATAATTATAAAAAAAAAACGCAAACTAAAGCAATGTTGTGTAATCATCGAAAAAAAAAATTCTATGAAACGAAAATGATAGAATCATTACAGAACAAAAATACTAACACACTATAATATTAGCATACACAATACGAACTAAAACTTACAAACCTTTGCATGACATAAACAAAACCGTTTTTCTTCACAAACTTTTCAACAGAAACATAATCTTCTTCCGACTATACACATGAAACAAGATAAACATGCAATCAACAGATAAAACACAGAATCGATTAGAGATCGGAATCCTAATTATCTTCCCATTATAACTATAGAAATTGGCTACTTTGCCCGACAAGCAGGCTTAGTAACCTATTAAACATATTACTAAAACCTTTCACAAATCAAGTCAGGAGTTACACTAGAGAGGAAATTCAATTCCTACCACAAACAGTAGATCACAACATTAGCCACTTTGATTTTAGCAGCGTATATACTCCGCAACCTCGAGAAAGAAACAATTTAATATTGGATCAACACATATACACCGATCATACGCTCATGATATACTAGACCAATCGTTACCGACAGTTTATTCGAATTAAACAGCGAAAACTACATTGAAATAATTAGAAAAAAATGTCACTAACATACGCTACCCTATCAGTGATATACATAGAATATACCACATATGAACGAATAGAACAACAGCACAGTTTATTGGATGAGTGCCTAATTCTTTGGAAAATCACATACGGAATATTAAATACTTACTACAAAATTTAAAGCCCAAAATTAAAATTACATTAGGAGAAAACTCGTAGAATTACTCTTCTGAGACACACTTCTATAATAAAATAAAAACGTAATCAGTTATAAAACAACAGACACCCAAAACTATCTTCAATTTTTACAAGTATTAATGCAAAAGCTTCCTGAAAGCCATTCTGCTCCCTAACACTCATAATTCGTACCATAGGCACTAACAAATACCTAAACAGAATCCTAGTAAAAAAACAACAACATATAATATCGATGCGAAGAAATCCTATTTTAAATAATTCACAACTACGTCGAATTAGCATAATAATTGCAAGTAAATCAACTAAGAAACCACCAAAACAGAGCCCAAAAGCAAAATTCAATCACATGTCTCTACACACAAAATAAAAAACGCAAAACTATTTACAGAAAAAAAAAAGCCCTACTTAATCAAAACGAAAAATTATGCAATGTACTAAAACCACAAAAATAATAAATAGAAAAACCCAGCCTCCCAAACGTTACTTAATTAATCCAAATCCAATCAAGGCATATAACAAAGGGAGACAAAATGCAACAAAGAACGATGTGGAGTGTGTTACATAATACAGGGTGACCCAAAAAACATTTTCTGAGCATTTTACAGACAACGGAGAAAAAAAGGCCAAAGATTCTAGTGGTTTGATGTGATGTTTTGAATATAATAAACTTGTTATGACCAAATTTTCATTTCATTCGGACAAAAGACTAAGAAACAGGGCCTAATTAAAGTTGGGGCCAGCTTTGTTTGGTGGGGTGGGTCACCCTGTAATAGACAGACACACTTACAAAGTCAAAAAGCCAACAAAAATATTCAAAGTAAAAAAGACGTAGATTGCACCTCCAGAAATGCACTATCATGAAAAGCATGCGAGAAATCGTATATAAATGTCGCACACACCCCAGCCATATAAAAATAATGAAATACCAAAAGACACACGTTTATATGTTTCAAAACTCATTACTTTAATCTGTGGAAATAGCTTCAGATTTATGCCAATTTTTTAATCTTTATTCATGGATATAGGTCTTCTAATAACTAAAAAAAATCTCAACAAGACCATGTAAGGTAATTGCAAGAATTCTATATAATAGCATGGAGCATGAAAAGGTCGTAAACAAAACGTTTCATTAAGAAAAATCATTAAAAATATTATGTAAAGCCTTACACAAATATAACAATAACTAAATATGCAATACGTAATCAAATTATAATTGTTTTTGTACAAAATATCAGGCAAAACTGAAAGATAAAACAGAAATACATTTGAAAACAGACAAAATTATATAAAAAATATTTCCCTGCAAAAAAACATCTACTGAACAAAGCTTAATGAAATAATTAGAAATATACGGAAACAGAATTATAAGCTCTACTATTATATAAAAACGACTTGCGTTTGTTTGTGTGAATTCCTCTCTCATATGTTCTGAAACGGCTGAGCTATATCTTTAGCAAATTTCACACAAAGCTAATTCATATGTCTTACAGTGCTCTTAGATAGGTTTTGTACAGAAATTCATCTGATAATTATCGAAAATTGAACTAGTCCGATCTTAAAAATTGCTTCTGCCTTTTATAGACAAATAATTACTTTTTACATGAAATATTTACTTTACACTGGTAAGGGAGATACGAAAATTTCAGCAAATCATTTCTTCTTAAAAAGACAGATTTATAATAATGTGAAGATATAGATGAAAATATCGAATGGGTGTTTGTCCATGCCCGGGTTTACCTCACCATTTTATTTTATTTTCTTCTTATTAATGAGTTCAATTTAAAATTTAAAAAAAGTATCATTTAAAATCGCTGCAAGTCATTTCTTCATTTTCATATTTTAAAACTAAACATTAATCGGGGTTTCCTTTGCATATCATTCATTGTCAAGTCCAAATATCAGTTGACGTGATATTTTAAAGAACCACAGATGGAATTCGATGAACGACATTATCATTATTATTTTAATTTCTTATATTTCTTGGGAAATTAGTCCACCGAATGAATTATTGCTCGTAATATAAAATAATCAATAGAGGACCGATTCTATAATTAAACATATGCAATTAACATACACTGAAATATAATGTTTAAGTATATTGTACGACCGGGCAACGCTTGAATGCCAACTAGTGCACAATATCACAAAGAGCGAATAAATATGTAATTTTGTAGATTTATTAATATTCAATAACATGGATACACGTATGAAAAAACGATAGTAAAAGAGACAGAACATAGTAGTATTGTATGTATAGTTGGGTGTGTGTTCGTATGTATGTGTGTGTTCGTATGTATGTGTGTGTGTGTGTCTATGTGTAGGATCATTATCGAAATATACGAACACACATCTTTACATATACGCAACCATACACACAAAATAAAACAAGCATTAAAGCACTCACAAACACGTCCACACACGTGCGCGCGCTCTCGATAACACTAACATATACGCGCTCTCCCATGCGCATAGACACACGCACAACTATGAAACACAATAACCACACACATTATACGCACACGCACGCAGTCCACGTATATTCTTCTTCCACACAAGCAAGAGGAATCTAATTAACAATATAAACAATCAACGACCTACTGGAATCTTAAATTCAATTGCATGTACCATACTTGACCCAAAAACAACTAAGCGGTAAGGCACAATTTTGCTTGAAGAAACCGTTATTAAAAAAATCACTTCGTGAGAAAGATTTTCGAAATTGTTTCTCCAAATCTATCTTCTACTTCAAAATATCTGATGAGGACGAGAAACCGCCAGAAACGAGTTACAAAGAGACATACTCATATCAATGATAAAAGAAAATGAAAATATTGACTAATTTACTAAGTATATAAAAACAGCAACTAGTGGTTGAATACACATTTCTTCTCTCGTTAAGCCCACTATACCTCATAAAATTGTGTTTGACTAATTATAGATTTAGACAAGAACGTTCAACTGCAAATATCCTAATGGTAATATCTGGACGCATATACCAATCACTAGATAAGGCAGGAGAACCAGGTTAATAGCCCTACACAGATCTAAGTCATTTGATGGGTTTAGTACGATCGTCTTCCAATAGAAATCAAATCCTAGGGTCTTGCTGATGTGTGGTTAGCATAATCAAATCCTTCTTAAATAAAAGAAAAAATGTAGGTTGCCCTTGGTCATACAGCAAAGCAACATGATATAAATGCGGGTGTGACAAGGGGGGGTCAATCCTTGGGCCTTTATTATTCCTGATATTCATACATGACCTCCCTGATAAAGTTTTCTCTGAGATGGGTATATGTGCTGATGACACCATACTCTATAACAGACACGAGGGCAAAACTATTGAACATATATCTAGGGAAACTGCTAAAAATCTATATGAAGATCACCAGTCCGGGGAAATAGGGCCCAAACTGGTTGGTAAGGTACAATTCTTCAAAGACTAAGACTATTTCCTTTAATAATTAGGAAAAACCTTCTCAACCACTAATTGCCATGGCTTATGATACAAAGTCGGAAAGTACTTCCTTCAAGCTCCTAGGGTTAACATTAATAGACAAAGTGAATTTGAAGAAATACATTGAGGCAATTGCCAAGGCTGCTGCAAAAAATAGCTCTCTCTCTCTCTCTACCATGCTAAAATGTTACTCACACAGAGTATCCTGTATCTCTACAAATCCACAGCTCGCCCTCGTGTGGGGTATTGGTGCCATATCTGTGTTGGTGCATCTGTGACTATCTCTCGCTCCTAGACAGGGTGGAAAATAGGTCCTGAACTATCCGATAAATTCAACATCTTTCCCACCGCGAAACATGGCCTTTACTAGAACTTCAATGCAAGTATTCTGAAGAACTGTAAGTATTAAAAATTACGGACGACAATGTATCGACAAACCTGAAAAGCAGTAAAATCTCACCTTTACAGAGTAGGCATATCTAGATTCCGTAAAGCCTTCTACTCGAATAGCTTTTTTCCCCGGGAACCGCTGCAATTTGGGTCTGTGCTTTGTTTGGGGTTAAATGGCACACACACACACATATATATATATATGATATATGTACATGTATACACATGTACATATGTTTATGTATATATATGTGTATATATATATATATATATATATATATATATGTGTGTGTGTGTGGAGAGAGAGAGACAGACAGACAGACATTCATACAAGTTTCGTGCTTCACGAGATATTACCCTACCTTGCTATATACATAGTGACTTATAAAAGACCGAGATGAAAATTTCAAGAAACTGGAATACTACAAACGTACACACACACACACACACACACACACACATACACCCATATATATATATATATATATTAGTCGTTCGCCTCACTTTTTGTTACTAGGAATTTTGCGCGGGAAAATCAGTAAAAATTTGGAGTGTTCAATATTGAGCAATCGAAATTTGAACCGTAATCTCCTGGCCCATGAGCAGATCTTCCTTGTGTTTTGCAAAAATGGGCGTCTATATTATAACTTAATCGATAGAAATTATGAAAGTCGAGCTTCCTAAACTATTATACTTGTCCGGCGGGCATATGTACCAAATATCTTACAGTTTAGTCGCGAACTCCGATTCGATATTTTATGTGAATATAACTGCCAAGTTCTAAATTGTGCGCTGAATGTGTATGCAAATTTATGCTGAAGTTTTTCGCCAAGAAGAGAAAATGTCAGATGCCATAAATACTGCAAGGCTCGAAAAGCAATAAATACACTTCAAAAACTATATGGACTGACACCAACAGCTGCCGAGGAAAAACAGATATTTTCAAAAAAACATAATTTGAGATTTTCGAGAAAGAAAAAAAATATGCATATACTGGAAGCGTTCAAGGATCTGCATAAGTTTATTTTCTGAGTAAAAAAAAACACAATTAAAAAATAATAGAATATTTGAAAAGAAAAAAAAAACATTTGAAAACAACGGAGATATGCCAAAACAAAATAAACCCATAAAAATCTGTGTATAAAGCCAGTGGAGACAAATGTCTAAAATCCAAGAATAGAGAAGAATATCTTCCGGATTACAATATTTATTTTGACGGTCATGGAATCATTATTTAAATTGAATTTAGATCTAAATTCGATGTTTGTCATTTCTATTTATTTACTTCATAGATAGAGAAAAAAGTGAAATCATTTATAAATTATGAGAGAGGGAAGATGCCGGAGTAAAACTGTAATTCAATTTAATATGAGTTGATTTATTTACTAGTGATGAATTAGTATCCCTCTGTATTCCTATTCTCTGTCCTAGACGCTATGCTACTATGCTCCGTTTTGTTTTGATTTTCTATATTTCGCAGTTTTAATTATGGAATGTACAAATATCAATGATGTTTTTATCAGTACAGATAAGAAATGCAAGAACGTTTCGTTAAACTGAAAGAAACTTTAATTCAAATAAAACGCAATAACAAAACTGACTAGAATGGTACTATATACACTTTAGAAGATAAATCGGACGTAGTTAATAATAAACAATGAAAAACACGACGCTTTCCCGTAACTAATATGAAACCTTCAACAAGCTGAATCGGGTATTCTAATGGGTTAGCTAGCTGTGAGAAAGTTCAAGGCATTTCCCCGAATAGTGGCAATGTAGAGACGCCCGTAAAGTCAAGCCAATACTAGACGGTCCTCGGTGTGGTTAGTCATTTATAGTTCCATGCTGTTGAAGAAATTACTCATGCTACGACCTATCGTTCTTCTCGTCTTTAAAGATAGCGGTTAAAACAGAAATCTGTCGAAAGGACGGTCTTATTCTAATTATATCCGGCCCACTGCTATTTATGATGCACACACATGTAAAAAATAAGCCTGAAATAAACTTATATTCCGTGTGAATTTTTTATGATTTTCCTTTGCACACTTTGAAAACAACATAATGCATGATAAAAAACAAATATCATAGAATCGGTAATAACATTTACGATCAATCATAAAATCTGACGAAATTTAGCACATAATACCCTAGGATACGTTTGACCTGTCTGTTTATATATAATTAATAATATTCAAATGTCTTTGTTTCGTAGTTGTACGCACCGTAATAGGTTTGGGTTATAGTTTCAAGTTAAATTCAAGTTTTACTGTACACGTTCTCTGTGAAAGTGTTAGGTGAAAGTACAGAATAATTACCAACCTCATGTTACGGATGCATTTCTAAATTAAAACATTATTTCAGGACCTGGCTACTTAGAAATCAATATTATGCCGATCAAGATTCACGCTCACTTGGTTTTTACTCATCCGGACTTTTTATCTATGAGATTATCTCCAAATAAATTCAATAAAAACCAGCTGATTGTGAGTATTTGGATGCGGATTAACTATTTCGATCATATTTTTTTATTTAAAATACTCTTCTTATTGACGCTTTTCTGACAGCATTTATGCTAAGGTAACTGGTGACCAACTTCTTCAAGTAAATTTCTATTCGATTTTATTTCATCCATACCAATCTGATATTAGATTTCTGATTTTTCTTTTTTAAAAGGTAAGAATTTATAATTTATATTATTTGTTTTATTCGACTATTGTTCCCCAGGGCTTGCAAGGCAAACCTGGAGAAGATCGCAGCTTTTTTGAACAGTAGTGTAAATAATCAATTTTTTATAACACTGATCAGGTTATGTAGAAAAAAAATAACGAATCATTTTTCTTGTATTCATATCCTAGCATTAAAGATGTACAGGTCAATCCAATAGTGTACATTGTCACTTTCCTTATCTATAAAGCAAGCACATATATGCAATACACAAAGAAAAAGATTGAGTATTACTGTCAATGCTTTAAAATAAAAGCTTAATGGGGTCCAAATGTCAAAAAGAAAACAAGTGTTTCAAATTTTGCAGCTAGAAACAAATTGCAGTGTTTGTAATTATTTTGTATCTTTAGGATGCTTGGTCAGTGAACAAGTAATTCTTCGACAGCAAGGTATGTATTTTTGCTCCAATCGCGTGTTGTATATTCATCCACATTATAAACCAATCTTGCATCTTACTCTAGCGTTGAGCTAAGAAAGTAGATCTACTTTTATTTTCTTTTAAACGTGTACGTGTATTTATACATAATCTTTATAAATTGAAAACTTTAGGCTCTAAAATAAGAATGTTATTGGTTTTACTTATGTTTCTTATACAGTTATTGTAAATATATTTTACATTATTTTCACCGTATATATAAGATTTTGGAGTGTAAACCATATTAGTGCCGTTTAACCACATTTTAGGGGAGTAACTTCTTAAAAAATAAGGTTTCTTTCTACATCGATGATGTTTGTAGTACCTGATTCTCTCGTAATTATTTAACTATGCGGATATAAAAACTTTCCTTCGATTTTTAATAAAAGTGTATTCATACATTTTGGCGTTTATTTTATAAATTACACCCCTCTATATCGTATTACATATCTGTCAACACGAATTCAAAAATTTACAACGTTAATATTTTTGTTAATTTTTTTTATTTTGTTAATATAATTTGCAATAATTCGCATCGCTTGTTTCATTACATAGCAATTAATCTCGTTCTTTTTATGTCTTATTAAACGTTTTAGGTTTTGAGTTTTCCTGTAATATTCATAATGGCGGCAATTGAATCATTTATTTTCAAATGCATTCTAGATATTTAGAAGTTGAATACCTTCGTAATTTAAAACAAACCGAAAAGGCGTATGAGAACTTCAAAATTCTAATAATATATAATAGCGTCCTAGATATAATTTAATCAAATAAAGTAGGGAATAAAAACTTTGCACATCTTTAAGTTTGGTTTTGAGGCGGAAACCACTAACTTAATTGGACCGATTATTACTTTGAATCTATATATTACAGAAATTAAAAAGACATAATAATGTCAGAGATTTTACCGTACAGGTGCCCAAAGAAAAACGGGCCCTAACTCTAATTAGGCCTGGTTTCTTAGTGTTTTGTCCGAATGAAATAACACTTTGGTCATAACTAATTTATTATATTCACAACATTACATAAAAAAGTAGGGTATTTGGCATTTTTTCTCCGTTGTACAGCATATGTCCTAGACGGCCTCCATTTAGCTTTTGTTATTTTGGGTCACCCTGTATTCAAACACGGTTGAAGACACTATATTAGTTATGTATTTCCCTGGTAATGCCGAGATACAGCAACATAGTGTTAACTCATGATAAAGGGGACAATTTATCACTGTATGCATCTGTCCGATTTGTCGGATTCTAAGTCATAACGTTTATAAACGTAAAATAAACATTGCAGTATTTATCCCCGGTAGATAAGGAGATATCTAACGTCTTTTAGAAATCGAGATTATTATATATACTAAATTATCCATTTCTTACAAATAAAGCGGACGCTATACCCGGAATTTTAAGCTAGCACATTTGATGTGCACATTTTAATTTCCTCGAGACTTAGCTTTTTTAGATTCCCTTAAAAATATACGCTTAGCAAAATTATAAACTTGGTATCACTTCATGGGTGTATAGTTTATGTCGTGTTTAAAAGTATTAATTAATATTCGTATAGATCGTCAGCGTATACATTTGAATATTTTGTATTCTATAATGATAATTATTTTACGATTTGAGCGATCGGATTACAAGGAAAAGAAGGATATATTTGATAGCATTTTTTTATTTAAATTAATATTTCACGCCTTCTCACCTTTCCGTTTGCCCTTGTCTTTGTCCGGCAATCGCAAGTCTTAAAACGGAAATGTTGAATTTTTTGCAATTAGAAATTATATATAACGACACTAAAATGTCGTTTAGTAATAGTGTCGAAAAAATAATAAAAAAAACGAAGAGGTAAACGACCGTTCTTGCCAATGAAGGAACAAGTGCAATAACCTTAGTTTGCGAAAGAATTGACCCTTCTGCGACACACAGTCAGTTAATAAATTGCATCAATCGCAAACTAGGTAGTCCAATCAATACAATCCTTGAAGTGTCAGTAAACCCTTGAGGTTAAATAATGACGAGTCAATATGAAGAATATGGAAGAAGTAAAAAAAAAAAAGGCGTCCAAAACACTTCAGCTCGAAGAAAAAGGAAAAACAACAGTTGGTGAGTCTCCTCTCCATTATATGCAGAAATATCATTCGATCAAAGGTCACATGATCCAAGCGGAAGCCTTTAAAAATGGTTAAACAACAACAAAAACGACGCCTTTTTTTGTTAGTAATAAGGCAAGTCCACAAATTCCTTTCCTCCAACAATCACTAACCCTTTCAATATTTTTACAGATAATACTTTATTAATATTACATAGTACATTGCAAACAAGTAATGCGTTATGACATAACATTAAAACCGATACCGTAAGACCTTTTACCTGGCGTTTAACCAAGTAACTTATTATAGATAATATTAAACATTAATTTAACACTATAATAAGAGTTTGCACGTTTTGTATATATTTGATTTATTAGAATAACAAATAAAGTTTTCGATGCATCACTTATTTATGCAAGGATATTTGTGAGCAAATACTTATTCGTAAATGTTTTAAGATTATATAAAAAGAGTGTTTTTCGAGAAGAGAAAATAGATCTGCCTATTGAGAGAATGTGTACTCGCCCCTGTTGATTTTGCGTTAGTAATATATGGAAGTGAATATACGGAAGTAGTGGTGTTGGTGATATGTCGACACGTAAACAGTGTTTTGTATTTCTGCTTTTTTTTTATTCATATAGAAAACAACTGTATACTAGCGCGTGCTACGCCTTACCGTTTCTTGGCGGGGTTCTTCAATGAAGTTTAAAAGAATATTGTCACTGGTCAACTCCAAAATGTCTTCATGCATTTAGGACATAAATGAAAGATGCGTTTCTATTCTTTGATTTTTATATACGAACTGATATTTACAAGGGAATTACAACTTATAAAATCCCGAAGGCTGCTCGAGGATAAGCGTTGATTAAAAGAAGGCGGTAGTGTAGTAATCATTAATGGTATAAGTTGTGTGCAATTTAATCATCTAAGGGGGACGGCTCAAAAAGAATCTATTTACATTGAACTTAAAAGCGACCATATTGTAGTCGGCCGGAAAGCAATTCAACAGAACAGTGTTCCACATGTGGAAAGTTTTGGAAAAAAAGCCTTATTCATGGAATCTGCTTTTAGATTTAGGATGATTAATTCGAGATGAAAACTGCCTTGTTACTAATAGATTTTTTACTTGTCAAAATGTTTTCTGGCAAACATCGGGTATTTATGGTAGTGACCACATGAAGGTTGCTAAGTGATGTTTTAGAACAAACTGGATTCGAACTTGGAAAACATAGGTCATGAGCCCGTATTGGTAATCGCTTGTGCATCGTTAACGCCACTAATTTGTATGAATCAGTATATTTAACAGTAGCAGGCCGCCGGGTATTGCCCGGTCGTAGAATACGTTTACATATGATATTTAGATTGAAGGTTTCGTATGTATTATTATATTATATTGGAATTAGTCAGATAATTGACAATTGTTGATATTTATGTCATTTCTTGAAGAAAAGTTTTAGGAGCAAACTCGAGTCGTGAATTTCATTCGAATTTAAACACGTTAGCTTAGAGGTAATGGTAAATTTTCATAAGAAATTAAGTTTAAATACAAATTTAGTCAAGTAAATTATTGACAATTAGAAAAATAAGAGAATGACAATTTCGATAGTTTAAAGATTTTCCAAAAAATTCGTGAAATGAGTGTGGTGGTGATAACACTAACACACGCGCACACACACACACACATATATATAAATATATATATATATATATATATATATATATATATATATATATATATATATATATGCGTGTAAGCAGGCTGCCACGTATTGTCGCCCGGTATTGTAAAATAGGCTTAAATATAATATGTTGATTAATGCAGATTTCGTATTTAATATTATATTGAGCTTAATATATAGTAATACCTTGTTCTATACCACCGAGAATCGAAATCAAAACGTTTAGCTTATAATTTATATTTTTATTTGACGTTAATGCGTAAACTATGATGAAGGCTTGTTGCCCGGACCAACCGCTTGTCTGAAACCTTAGCATATTCAGTGTAGAGACTATGTAATATTTGTCTATATGATTAAAAATATTATATATACATATTTGTGTATGCATATATATATATATATATATATAGGCATATATATGCATATATATATATTTATGCATATATATATGCATATACATATATATATATATACACTTCGTAAATTTAAATTATTGAAATGTATAAATGTACACATGTATGTATTTACTGCAAAGCCAAACATTCTATAATTGCATCATTATATATAATATATGGCAATTTGAGCGGATACATTCTCTTTGATATTTTGTAAGACGGTGATTTAATGTAGAATTTCATATTTTGGGCAGAATCAGAAACCAGATCTGAAAAAGCAGTAATTCATGTTGTAATACATCAGATGATATTTCCCCTTACATTGGCACGGTAAATATCATGTGCTGATTCTTTATGTTCTATGGAAATACAGTGCACGTGTTTTTTCCTGTCACATTTGTTGGCAAAATATTAATATATTATGAAGGCCGTATAAGATACATATGGTGTCAAAGAGTGTAGGGTTGTCGTCACAAAATTACTTTTGGTTCCCATGAGAATTATATTTTCGAAGAACCACGAAACCTTAGGATAATTTGAAAATATGTTTCGTTTTACTGTCGAAGCTTTTCCCGATTGGACCATTCTCGTATATTTTATTGTGAATGTTTTCCTTCAATATTAGTTTGCCATGTTATATCTGATATTAGAGCTGCAAAATGGCCATCCTAAAAACACCTTCCTAATTAATGTTACTCCAGTGTTTACGTTCAATGTTTATTTGCACACTAATGTTAATGCTGGGTAGTGGGCCGAATTCCCGTGGATGAATAATTATTTGGTTTTGCACAAAATGTTCCAATCTAGTTTTTTTTTTTTACATAGGCGTCACCACATTATCAAGGCCCAGAGACCACTCAAGGATAAGGGTTAAAGAGTGTACAGTAGAAATTGGTCAATATAGTAATCATTAGTAATTAAAATTTGGTAAATTTGATAACTTATATGGAACGGCTCATCAAGAACTTATTTACTTTAGACTTGAACACAACCATATTGTAGTCAGCCGGAAAGCAGGAAAACGGAAGACAATTCCACAGGCGTGCAGTTCTAAGAAATAAGCTTTGTTCATGGAATCTACGTTTAGGTTTAGGCACAGATAAAGAGTGGGGGGAATTATTGATAGTGTTTACAGCTAGACGAGTGTTTCTTGTGAAAATTTGGCGAGGGGGGAGCATAGATTGAAGCTCAGTTGAACACTTTCCATGAAAATAACGATACATCAGAGACAAACTCGCAACATCTCTTCTGTGAGATAGAGGTTGCAAGGAGGAGAAAAGGACATCTCCTACGAGGCTACGAAGTCTATTTTGAACTCTCTCAAGGCAGGACAAGTCCTTTCTAGCAGCTCCTGCCCAGATGTGGCAACAGTATTCCATCCTTGGACGTACCTGGCTCTTATATAGATAGAGAATAGCATCAGCAGTGAGATATCTACCGGATCGATAGAAAGATCCCACCATTTTTCCAGCGGCCTTGACAACATATTTGATATCCGTGTTCCATTTAAGATCAGGAGTAATGGTCAAGCCCAGAAGCTTGTCAAAACTTGAGGCCTCCTGAAGACGAGAGCCATTCATTTCAATTGATGACAAATGTGGATTAGAATGTTGATGATGTAAAGAGAGAAGCTTGGTTTTAGATG
The DNA here is from genome assembly GCF_053919585.1 of Euprymna scolopes. Lineage (NCBI taxonomy): Eukaryota > Metazoa > Mollusca > Cephalopoda > Sepiida > Sepiolidae > Euprymna > Euprymna scolopes. The sequence continues at coordinate 29,173,272 of NC_136495.1, read as the reverse complement.
CATTAAAAGTAACCAGCCACTCCTTACCCCATTGTACTACGTGCTCAAGATCAGAGGAGAGAGAATTGGAGAGAACTTGGTCATTTACTGTCTTAGATGTGCTACCATAAATGGTAGTGTCGTCAGCATAAATGTCTACAAATGATGTAAGGATATGATTTGGAAGATCATTAATGTAGATCAGGAAAAGAGTTGGGCCCAGGATGGATCCCTGAGGGACACCGGCATTAATACTGTGAGCTTCTGATTTTTGCCCCTCAACTACTACTCTTATGAACCTATCAGAAAGAAATGATTTAATAATTGAGAAGACTTTTCCAGCTATACCATAGCTAGCGATCTTATGAAGTAAACCTTTATGGCATACCCTATCAAAGGCTTTAGATATGTCAAGAGCAATTGCCCTAGAAAGATTGCCACCGTCGAGCATTGCTAAATTCCTATCATTATCATTTGGGAGTTAACTATCAGTGCAACAGTTCAAGCTATGAAAGAGTAGTTCCACGTCCACTTAAGGTTTAGTCACTAGAAGTTAGATACTTCTAAGGCACGCGCTACCTTCAATGCTTTTTTTTTCGGATTGGCACTTTTATTGATAGTACACACATAAACTTTTAGTCCCCATTTTAATAATCTCCCCCGGCAGCAATTCATTTATGATGCCATGCCAACAGCTTCTGGAAGTCCCATCGAAGTCCTCATGTGCGAGCGTGCCAATCTGTGTTGTCAAGGCCTCTGACTTCTTCAATTATTTCACAACGACAACATCAAAGAGTTTCCCTTCACTTAGGGAATAACCACAAGTTACAGAGAGCAATGTATTTGACTATACAGAAGGTGAGATACTGTCTTGATAGATACAGGGTGATCCCAAAAAAGAGAGGGCATTCAATTTTTTTCTCAGCATTTGACAGTCAACGGAGAAAAAACGCCAAAGACCCTAGTGTTTAGATGTGATGTTTGGAATATAATAAACTAGTTATGACCAAAGTTTCATTTCATTCGGACAAAACACTAAGAAATAAGGGCTAATTTGAGCTGGGCCCGTTTTTTTGGGGGGTCACCCTGTATTTGGGCCAAATACATTTTGACATAGATAGAGTTTGGGACTAGTACATTGACTCAAATCATCCGCATCTTCAGTTCCTCATGAATAATTGTGTGTAAAGTTCGCCACATAAACATAAAAATGTGCTCTTATAGCTTTTATTCGCACACGGCGTTTCTTATTCATCAAATGATTTATTTAGCAGATCATATTTGGTATACCTCTCACAGCTCTCATCATCCCTCACACATTCCCTACCTTTCTTTAATCCCTGATGTATATCAAAAACGGATGATCAATAAACCAAACATGGTCCAATCGCAGCCTGAAACATCTCACACGTTTTTGTGCCATGTTGTAAAAGTTTTAAAAAGAATGTTATTCAATATCTTTCTTCTAAAGTGTTCCTGCATCCAGATCGCATTTTTGAAATTCACCAGCTTTGGCAATCAGGTGTGGTAGGGTGTATTCCAATTCCTGTTGTAGCTTTTCATTTGACCCCGAATCATAAAAACTGTTCAGTTATCTCATGTATAGCAATAACACACTCAATATTCAAGAGTTGACATAGATTCTAATTCTCATACAAAAAAATCTCGAGACTTATTTAAGCACCTCGTATGTCCTAAACTACGATCGATCAATTGATTTTAATGCTTATCGCACCATTTGAATATATATTTTCATCGATTATATAAAGGGAAGTTCTCTGTATGTTTGGTTGTTTATATGTCTTATAAGTTTTCGACGGACGCAACAAACACTGAAAAAAATTATATCGTTAGAAAGATCGATCTCTCGGACGACAAGTATCGAATTATTAGCCAAAAAGATTATGTCTTTGATCGTCAACTGGCCCGTCATTTTGCAAGGCGGGGCAGTTTTTTCGTCGACGTTTTTGCAAAGTTATTCATGCCTCACGATCTCGACGTACGTATGAAAAATCTTATTTTAAAACTCCATGACGCCACATGTCGCATGTGCAAGACAGCTAACGCGTTTTTTTACCTCATTTTCCCGTTTCGCGTTACAGGTCGAGGAGGTGAAGGAGTTTGCTAGAATCTGTAAAGGTCAAGTCTTTCACATTTGACCTCTTGGCTCCCCCATTTTCGCGCAAAAAGGGAGTAAAAGCTTGTTGCATGTATGAATACTCTTTAGGTAAAATTTCAAATGTTTAAACCAGAAATTAACTGAGTAATTTGGTAGAGACCGCAGACGTCATTTTTTAGCTTTCACCCCTAAACATGCATTGTTTCAGGCTCAAATCAAGTTAAAAAGTTTGATCCATGTCCAATTAACCTACATCTAAAATTTCGAATGTTTAGACCAAAAATTGCAGAGGAGTTTAGTAGAAATTTTAAACATTTAATCGTTGAACTTTGTCTTCTTGACAGTCAAAAAAAGATTTTCTCAACTCTCAGTACCACTTATGTCAAATCTCGAGTCTGTAGACAGAATATTGACAAAGTAGTTTCGTAGGGAAATATACACACACAAACACACACAGACCGACAATTTCAGTTTTATAGACATATAGATACAGATAGATTAATGATTCGCTGTTAGATCGTGCATGTATTTATACAAGCTACCATCGGCCACGGCGAATGTGTAGTAGATTTAGTTTTTTTTTAATTTCACTTTTATGTTATCTGTTAAAAGGGAGAAAGCGAAATGTAGAGGAAAGCATGAACCGTAAATGATAAAAAGCGGAAAAAAAGAAATGAAAGGGTTGAGTCTAGCATAATTGAGTGAGACAGGGTGAGAGTCATAGATCAAAACTTTGTAAGAAATGAGTCTCGTGCTGAGATAATTGTAAATTAGGGTTGATTATAATGGGATTCTTTTCAAGCATGATTTAATCCAAAAACTGAGGACATTTATGCGCATATTTTATAAAATTGGACCAAAAAATACATTCAAACCGCAATTCTGAAACATGGTTTTTTCAAACGCCTTACAAGATAAGTAAATTTCTTTACCTATATGCCACCACTTATTAAGGCCCGCGACGATATAGGGTAGAAGGAATGTTAGCGATGATTTCCTTTGCGATAAAATAGGAAGCAGACGGTTGAATAGACAGACCATGACAAAACACGACTTCATTTTCCAAGAGAACAGCTCGATAGTTGTCTGTGTAAGGCAGCAGAAAAACCGCATTACAGTTAATATATACCGGATAGATTATATAAATCGAGTTTAGGTTCTAAAAACAGTTATCCTACTCCTGTTATGCATGGCTTTACAAAATATATGATTTTAGCATAGTCCTTAAATTGCACAAGTAGATACTTATTATATGTGCCAAACTAAGACTTGTGATAATTAAATTGATTGACTTACCGAGGGTGGCTCGGTGGGAAGGGAAAGACATTCATGGCTGTGAACGGCCCGGCCTAGTGTTTGTTAATGAAGAAAATAGGATGTCTATTCCTTATAGCTTAAATAGACATTCCAGTCTCGTTTCAATCTCGCTGAACGAGAGATTGAGACTATAAAAAGAGTCACCTTTGTAGGCTTGTTGTTGTTGTAGTTTGTTCTTGTCGTTGTTAGAGATCTATCAGACCGGTACGAGAACTGTTAACAGTGCGTTATATTTACAAGAATACGTTTGCTTGTAAGCAACGAGGTAATTTTTCGTTGCAAGCTAAACGTCTTTTCTCCCCCCCCCCACTCGTCGGTAGGAAATATCGACAGACTGTTTTCGATTCTACTTATTTATTATCCTTAATTTTTAACTTTTACTACTGTATGTACTTCACTGAATCGTAGAAATTTCCAGGGTTGGTATCTGGGAACGCGTCTTATTGAGTGGGGAAGATGCATCCTCGAATAAACTGGCCTGCCTGGTAGGATATAAGACGGTACTTCACGTAGTGGTGTACCGGCAACCTGCTACAAGATGCGTTCCTGGCCTGTATGTCAAGCACTTGATTTTCGCAGCGAATGGTGACATCTGACGGGTGTGCAACACGAAGTTGTGCGTCGTGGATCATAAAAAAAAAACACTGTAGTTAGGCTAACTTAATCCTAATGAACAAAATATCTACTCTTATCCGAATTCTACTAGCGAACGAACTAGCGTTTTACATTTTGATAATTTTTAATACAGAACACATGAAGATTTTGGAACCTTTCAGCAGTTTAGGTAAATTGTCTGAAATATGCCGAAGATAAAGTAGTCCCAACTTGAAAAATATAACAGTTTTTGTTACAGTGTACTTAAAGATGACGATGCTGTAATCGTTTTGTAAATAGACATATATTATCTTCCTTAACAAATGGGGTGTTTTAGGTAAGACGTTTGCTTAAGGAAGTTTTGCTATATTTTTGTACAGAGGAAAAGAGGGAAGGGATAAATAAGGAACGTTACCTGCTATGTTTGTATCCAGAATAGTTAATTTGAATGTTTTGCTAGATGACCAGCGATTAGAACTGAATGAATCAATTACCATGAATATAATACAAGTTACAAAATTGAAGCAGCCAAGAACAAATTGAGAAATACATTGTGTTGACTTCATTTTATTCCTTATTTAAAAAAAAGCTTAGCAATCTAATTGTATGTAAACCTCCTGACTGGATTTTTATTATTAGTGACGGGTCGGCATAATACCGTTGACGCACCGGTTCCCGTTAGATCACCTAAAGTATCAACGTTTAGCCTGATCATTACTAAAATGGATGATTATTTGGAAATCCCATCTCGTGTTTTTTTTTTTTTGTTTTTTTTTTACACAGTGATCACCACTTATCAAGGCCCGGAAGCCACTCAGGGATAAGGGTTATTGCAAGTACATCACGTTAGTGAGGAGATTTTATGAAGTGTTTAATTAGGGGGGCGGTTCATTAGGAATTTGTTAACATTAGACTTGAAGACATCCAAGTTGTAGTCCGGAGGGAAGCAGGCAGACGGAACAGAGTTCCACAGGCGTGCAGTTCTAAGAAAGAAGCTTTGCTCATGAAATCCGCGTTTTGATTTAGGCACATATATAGAGTGGGGGAAATTTTTCACAGTGGATTCAGCTAGACGGGTGTTTTTCGTGAAAGTTTGGCGAGGGGGGACCAGGGATTGGAGTTCAGACGAGCACCTGCCATGAAAATAACGATAAAACAAGGATAGGCTCGCAACGTCTCTTCTGTGGGAGAGGGGTTGCAGGGTAGAGAAAAGGGCATCCCCCACTAAACCACGAAGTCTATTTTGTACTCTGTCAAGGCATGATAGGCTGTTTTGGCAGCTCCTGTCCAGATATGGCAACAGTATTCCATCCTTGGCCGTACTTGGCTTTTATATAGATAGAGAATTGCATCAGTAGTGAGATATCTTCTGGAGCGGTAGAAGGATCCCACCATCTTTCCTGCGACCTTGGCAACAGACTTGATGTACGTGTTCCATTTCAGATCAGGAGTAAAGGTCAAACCCAGAAGCTTGTCAAAACACGGGGCCTCACCCAGACGAGAGCCATCCATCACAATTGATGCCAGCTGGGGATCAGATCGTTGATGATGTAAGGATAGGAGTTTGGTTTTAGATGCATTAAAGGTAACTAGCCACATCTTCCCCCACTGAACCACGCGCTCGAGATCAGAGGAGAGAGAATCCGAGAGAACTTCGTCATTTACAGCCTTTGATGTGTTGCCGTAGATGGTCGTGTCATCAGCATAGTATGTGCTCTTCGCTTATATCCGTATTCTTGCCAATCATCCTGGGCATCTCTGCGGCACAGGATACACGCAGTGTCGATTCACTGAAGGTGTAGTTGAGGCTTGCTCAACCCTTGCCTCACTATTTCACGCGCAGCTACCCTTACGGAGGGTATGCATTATTTCTTGAAACTAAACGGCGGCATCGGGCGAAGTATATAATTGTCAGAAACGAACATAACAATTCTGAAGTAGAAACACGACCGGCCTGACGACCGAGCACATTTTTAGGAATGTTGTCTAGTGTAGAGCAGCAGGATCATTATAAATGTGGTTTCTCGTGAGGACACTTACTTCTAAACAACAAGAGAAAAAGAGGAATCACCGTCAACAATAAAATCAAGCAGTTTAAAAACTTAACATTCTGAGTCCAGGAAGATGGAAGAACTTACCAAACGTACTCAATATTTACTAGAACAAATACGTCTATTTTAGATGTGTCTAACACGGATATTTCCTTGCAATATCAGTAAGTCACACTTAAAAAAATCGACGGAAGTTATACATGCCTTCTAGTATTTTCTAGCGTTTCACTAGATTAATAATGAATAGCTAAAGTGCATCTCAAGGATGCACATGGCAGCCATGATAGTATCGACATTGAAAATCGTTACGATTTTTTATACGTATTATCCACATAAAATATTGCTGAAGCAAACGATGTAATAGTTAAAAAAAAAAGACTATAATAGTTATAAATGGCGCATGTGAAATCACAAGGTACAATCTGGAGGCGTTCAGTACAGCATTCTGTACGATTTTTTACATGAAATTGCTTGTATATTACAGGCTAATGCACTTTCAATAATTATACTTATAATCTATACCTACGGTTTCACTTTGATCTCCATAAAACAAGATATGTGCCTTCAAGCGACGAACCGTTATCTAAATGCCAATTTGATAACATCGCAGCACTGAATGATTTGCACACACGCACGAGAACTCTTGTCGTAGAATTATAATGATTCCACAGAATTGTAATATGAAATATATAAAAGCTTTGTCTGAAAATTTATGGGACTGCTGTGGCATTCGAATACAAGCCGATAAATGGCATGCCTAAAATTTCACAGTAGATACACCAAGTAAAGTGTAAATATTTTTATAATGGAGTAACTGCTATTAAATTTCGAAGAGATCTCGAGAGTCCAAATTAATGTCTATCAGTGGTTGGTAGGAAAACTCTGTAATGAGTCGTCCTGATAGAAATTGGTTACGTAAGAGTTAGGCTCAACAGTAACTTGTGAACATTTGATTGAAGGTGACGATGTCGTAGTCAGCTTGGAAACAACTCAACTTTATAAACTTCCCCATCTGGACGGTTCTATATAATCCAAAACAATCGACAGCAATTTTCTCTTGACTAAGAATAGAAGTTATCTCATTTGGGTTGATATACCAATTATATCCTTTGAAATGTTATCTCCAATTAAGAAAAAATGCGCTCACTTCTCTGGATTTTAAGAAAACCAATTCCACACAGTTAGAACGAGAATAAGTGAATGATAATATAAACAGAGATACTGTATTTTCTTGGCAAATACTTATCTGGTATTATCTTTTTAATAACTCTGTATTTGATTTTAGCCCTCTATACAGCATAATAATGGTGATTTTTTACAATAATGGTTCTTGTCAGATCATTGAAACTAATCAACGTTGAGCCTGGTCAGTATTACAATTTTTGACCATTTAGTAATTCTATTAGCTCTCCGTTTATCTCGACATTATTTCCAGTCGTCTAGCACATCCCTTCCCTACGTGATTGAACCGATGTCTTTTCAGGAGAGGTTTGGTTGTTGATTGCTCAACCTTTGCCTCATAATCACACGTGAAGTTACCCTTACAGTGGGTATCCATTGTCTTTCGAGATTGAACAGATGCATCGATTTTAATTTATATATAATAAAACATAACCTTTTTTGGTCCGTATACATTTTTTTGATTTTCTTCAAACTGTTTACGCGAGTAAAAATGTGTATGACTCAAATTAAATAGTCCTCCAATTATAGCTTTTCTTCTTTCCTAGCATTTTTGTCCGGCGTTGCCCGGGTGTTTGGAGGTGTATGTTGAGCAAAAAAAAGAAAAAGCGGTATTTTTTTTAAATTTGACCCCTATTATGACCCCTTAAAATTTCTACTTTGGGGCTGGAATCAAATTATTAAGTTAGATCCATGTCCAGGGAACCTATATATAAAATTACAAGGTTTTAGACTAAAAATTATCGGAGGAGTTTAGCAAAGTTCTCAAAGCTCAAATCGTTGATCTTTGACCCCTTAACAGCCAAATTTCTTAACGAAAATGGATTACAAAGATTTTCCCAAAGCTTATTATGCTGTATATCAAAGTTCGAATCTGTAGACTGAAAATTGACAGTTATTGCGTAGGGAAATGAAAACACACAGAGACACATACAACCACACATACACGTTCATTTTTATATATATTTAGATAGATTCTATACCCATGCCTTATATCTATAGTAACAGCATCACAGTATTATTTTCGTAAAAGTAATTTTGTAACATGTGGACGTTAAGGTCTTCAAGATACCTTAAGATAATGTATGTTAGTTTTACATATCTGAAACTTTTTTCTCGCTGTATTGTTAGTTTATAGCTTGCGCAACTGAGCTCAATTCTATGTCTCCCTAATGTATAAAAGTCACTACAAAATATAATCCAACTACCGCCAATCCCCGTAATTCCTTTTTCTTTCTCTTTGTATTTAAAACTAAATCGAGCGTCCTTGAACCTTTTTTTACTAGAACAAAATGTCTGTGGAAAATGATGCCGCGGGTCTGTTCCCCACCTGACAAATCCATCCTTACTTTCAAGCTTCTTATGAACAGCTTTCTGTTGAGCGGTCCACTAATTAATTAATCCTCATTTAATTGCCATATTCGTTTGTAATAATAATTGTGTTATCTCACAACACAACTGATAAAACCATTTTTCTACATTTAAATGACCTTCTGAGCTTGACAAATTGTGACCCTTTAGCAAACAAAAACAGTCATCAGCTTTGCTTAACCATAAGTAAACGCAGTTATAAGTATTTACATTTCGAGAAATACTGAAATTCACAGGAATTAGGAACATGTAAATATTGCGGTTGTAACTGTAAGGTTATTTGCTGCCTGGCCAAACATTACGGAGTGTTATTTATGCCATGCATACGGTCATTGTTGTGTTGAGAATGAGCTGCTATGAATAATTTCAGAAAGCTAAGATTTGAAACAAAAGTTGGGTAGTGATATTTAATTTTAATAGTGTATTTTCAAAATATTAATCGTTGAGCACTTTACGCTTTACGAAAAACTAAATTATAAAGAGTCGACCTGGCTGCCTGAAAACAAAAAGAGATGGTACAATCGATCTGTATAAAAAATGTTGACACAATTGTTTACTATCTATAAATGATGCTGTATGTCAGTGAACATATTCAGATTTTTGTGGCTAAAACAACAGCAACAACAACAACAACTACTACTACTACTACTACTACTACTATTAGTAATAGTACTAGTAATGTTACGCCGCGTCGCTTTCTAATTCTTTTAACTAGTTCTAATCTTCTTAGTTTCTGCTCTTTCTTTGTTCTCAAATTTTTGACAAGAAAAACAAAAGAATGTTCCCGTTGACAAGATTCGTTCTACTTTGAGTGAGCTTATTCATTTGATTCGCACGAATGCGAGTACGATTTCATCTCTCTTTCTTACATTCTCTTTCACTATTGATTTTAATGAGTTTAATTGTTTTGATGTCGCAACTGATACTAATACGGTCTCCTCTTGCTCTCACCTCTTTCGCCATTTAATACGATTTATTCACGTCTTTCTTTCTTACATGTGTCCTTTCTTATTAGCATCGGGTGTTTTCTCGTTAAATGTACTTCTTTATTCGACTCACACTCTCTGTTTCTTTGCTTTCGTTTTACAATGATTATACCATATTCATTGTCTAAAAATACTCCACAATAATACCATATTATTTAATAGAAAGATTAACCACATAAAATATATAATAACAGACACATCTAAGGATAACAAAAAATAAACTAATACCCAACCAGTAAACAGTCAGCTACCATTAGATAAAATGCTAGGACCTTTCATACCATACGTTACCCAAGAATTCAATGAAAGGAGAGGAAACCGTATAAGCTAAATTCCCCGTGATCTTCCTTGTTCTTTTTTGTTTGAAAATTCCTATATAAATCAATAAAGTCAATTAGCATATGAACAGCAAAGATTGCAGCCAGTAATATGTCGCCAAATTTTAGAACTCTCAGTAATCTGGAAAAAATCCCTTAGTTATAATTATCCCAACTTCATTCTCAAGGTGGAAGATATAACAACATATCTATTGTATAAATATGTGCTGGATGTGATGAATCAGACCATATATCTAGTGTAGAAATACTATTAATTTAACTAATAGCTTCTATAAAGGAACTTTTTCCCTACTAACCTGAATAACGTGAAAGAAATACAAAACTATTGCCGTGCAGATCATTGGACATTGATAATAAGTATCGAAAACGGCGTTGTTGTGAAAACGGATATCACATTATTACATTCTAGTTCCGAGCAGATTTTTCCTTAAATGGTATTGAATTATTGCTGTTTACGTAAATTTATTGTGGATAAGATATAGTTGTATTAAAATCAGTAAAACATCGTCGTTTTACTTGCAAATGAAGTCCGATTTCAGTGCGATATCCCTATAACCAGTTGCTTCGGCTAGGTGTAGACCTTCAATCTTAGAAGACAATCTATGTAAGAAAATGTAAGGTAGGATTATAAAACCTTTCTTGTCTTATATATTATCTAATTATTGGAATTATTTTGAGATGAGTAATTTGCATATTTTATTTATTTAAAGATGAGGATAATCGTCTATTATTCTCATCTTGTATAGTTGTTGTTCTCACAACAACTATAACACTTTCTTGTCTTGTTGGACACTTACTCATGTGAAACACTTTGAACTTTATTCAACCAACTCATGTGATGATATTAGTACATAAAAATAACGACGTTGCTGTGATTTTGGAACTAGTACCGACATGATCGATCGTGATAAGAGAGGTTTAATGTTATAGTGGCAAACACATTATTGTATTGAATACGAGGTCATCCGGGGGCAGTAGAGTACTTAACATACTCTTTGTCAAGTACTATCGTTTATAGGCTATTTCTATTGAGGATAACCAGTAACGAAACAAATTTGCTTATAAACAAATCGTGTACAAAACCAAGCACAAATAACCATTCTAAACACTTTCATCTGATCAAGAAAACACTAATTCGGAGAATTTAAACGGTTCTTAATGCAATTCTAATATCAGATTACTAATTTTGTTGTGCACAAACTGTTGTCAAACTTTGAATTGACTCTTTATGTACAAGAGATGTGCGTACGGAATAAAAAGATAATTGCTTATCATTGCTTTCGAGGAAACCCATTATTTTACTAATCAATATTTCAGCCTTACAGATTAGCCTTTGGTTATGTCTCTTGTTCGCAATTGCTTATATCTGCCAATCTTTGTACGCAAACAGCTTGCTGTGTTTAAGCGGTCAACTAGTTTACACGTCAAGATACTTAGTTAACATAAGCCATTACTGGCAATAAAGTACTCAATTCGAAAATTTATACTAAAATAATGTCATTATTACTTTTATTTATTACTACCGCAACGTATCCCGTGTTGCCAGGAATGTAGTGAGACGTATAACATTTAAAGTAGTATTTAGCTGCACGAAAACAAAATCTATTGCAATTTTCAAAATAAAAGAAATTACCGTTCTTTTGTTTGTGCGATTATTTAAAAAAAAAAATTATTTATTTGTTCTTTGTTATTTTTCTGTTAATCATTGTTGAAAAAGATTGGAAATTATTTTTATTTTAAATGTTTATTATGCATTTTGATATTAACCTGGATTGCTCCTATTTTATTCTTCAATTTAAAGAGTTATCGCCCTTGATTGTTCTTTTTTTAAAATGATTATTTAATTATTGTACTATTTGGATTATTATTTGGATTGCTCTTATCTTATTCTCACGATATCATACCTTTCTTAGGTGGATATTTCCGAATTACAGAATATATTTATCGACCTTATATGGGATATGTACGGAATTTCTAATTGAACTTTTTTTTTATTTCAGAGAAGAAGTATACTTCCGTTCTCAGAGCCATAAAATTATAGAAGGCCTAAGCAATACACAATGCCAAGAAGAGTTGCAATTTGCACCTTTGATGCTCAATCAGTGATATTTTCATACTGAGTTTTACATGATAAATCGGAAGAAGGTTGGAGATTACATCCAGCGAAAAGTGATATTTTTAAAATAATACATCAGATTAGAACCGTAATACGAAAATATAAATGAGAGAACAATTCACGTGGTCGATAAGGTGCCCATGAAGACGGTCGCAGAATTCACTAACAGAAAGGTTGTGAACATAACAGTCAATATTTAGAACATCCATTGAGTCAATAATCAATCCTCATCTTAAAAAAAAATCTAGGTATTCTGATCTTTTATTTATTTAATTATCCCGATCCGGGCAACGCAATGATATATGTCTGCTAGTTTGTAAATTTCTTCAACCCGTGGCTATTGCTGATTGAAAAAGATCTGGCGCAATTCTGCTTCTTAATTTCTTATTGTAATGATCTGATATCCAATATCAATTTGTTGGCATTAACATCAACATTTATAGTTTTAGTTGTTTGTATCTGTCAACAGCGAAAGTCTTGGTCTATAGGAAAAATCAATTTCATCTGTGTTTGTTTAGGCTCGGTTTGCCATCCTTCATTGTCAGTCCGCGCGTCCAATGATTGCTCCTGCGTTCGATCATTGTCATATTATAACTCAGCTTGATTATAAAACAATAAATCGCCAGTACCAGAAGCTATTGCTGGAATAAACACATTTCCCGTTTTGGCTAAACGTGTGCGTTAAACACACTAGTCACCAAATATTTTGCAGTACTAATTTTCATAGAAATATATACGCATTTATGAAAAAGATATACAGAATATATCCGCTAGTACCAGGTCTGAACTGGCTTAATTTTCGTTTTTTATTTGCTTGCACGTTTTGAAAAGTTATAAAGGAGGGGAAATACAATTACATATACTATCAATATTTTAGTCCTGTATTTCTAATTTAAAAAGCAAATGTTTATGTAATATCATTTCCCATGAGGAGTTAATACTTTTAAAAGATAAATTGTGTATACTGGATACTGTTAAAAGGTTTATAACACGACACAACTACACAAAATGCAAATTAGCTAGTCAAAACAAAACTGGTTTTGAAGAGGAGAAACTAATCGTTAAGTTATTTGCGTCAGTTTCGTAATTGTCGGTTTTCTTAACTTGCCTTTTAATATCTATATGCCATGAGTCACTTTTCTGACAATAGGGTGAAGTTAGTTGTTTGCCCATTTGGAATCAATCCATGAAACACTTATTATTGGCTAATTTTTACATTTAAATGTTATTTAATTTTGTTTGCTCCTTGCATCAAGGTTTTGTCTGGGAGACTTTCAAAGGGGAAACATGATCTTATAGCGACATAAAACCCATGTGATTGTATTTCAAAAGAAATACTAGACGACCATTGTATAAGATCAATACGACAATCTGACACGTTCGAATAAAATTCTTGATCGATAATATGGCGAATTCACCATAGAAGATGAACTAAAATCCAACTGTGCATATACGCAGAGTGCAACTCTAATTACTATTAACAGTTTCAACAGAACAAATATATATAAAGTAACAATTTGTAACGTGGATGTTACGCATGGAACCTGTTGGAACCTGTTTGTTAGAGTTAAAAACTCACTCGGATCTCCACGCAAGACGGCACCGTTAAAAAGAAGCAAACAACAAAAATAAATAAATTCGACTCAATGTTTCTTTCTCTTTCAGCAAACCACATTTATTTCCATTGCTTTCCAAACAACGCCTTTTTTCTAACTGTTCATTTCTTCTACCATATGATTACAATAACCCCGCCGTCTAAAAAATAATAAAACGTCTATTTTTTGCAATTGGTCACGTTTTTTTTCTTTCCGCTTCATTACACACCGACAGTAGACAGCCGTTTCTCATTTTCAAATTTATATGCCCTGCTTATTCAAGGGACACGTTGCGTCTCCTCGGCCACGTACTATCCTTATTTTATTTTCCTCTCACACAAGCACGTTCACACTTCCTAATTTGTATATATGTTTTTTTTCGGCTACTGCAGCTAATATCTCCGCTAGTAAGTTATTCTACAGTTCCTGCTGATATTTTCACACGCGCTAATACGCACTCTGTTACGAATTTACGAAATGTACTCTTCGGATTGTGTGATTATTTGTCAGGTGATACATTTTATTTTATCAACCAACTCGATGTGTAATTCATTAAATAGAGGTATATTCAATAAACATCAACACATATATGAAACAGATACAGCTCTAACTATGGACGACTATAATGACCAACAATCTCGTTTATCTAACTCATTTTAATCCTATTAAAATAATACCAATTAGACAGTCTTTTAGTACCTTTTCTTTTTAAAACGTTTTCTCTCGACGTTCCGTGATTTTTCTCGAAACTGGATTTAAAAAAAATATTTTTGCCCTATTTTTCTCATATATAATGACTAGAGTGGATACCAGGCGTTGTCCGCGTTGAGATGAAGTTGGTTTGGACACAGCTGCTATACTAAGGATATTGAGCACTTTCATCGCCATCCCATAAAAACAGAGAAAAACTTTCCCACAATATATTTCGGCAAAAGAGATACTAAGAGAACCACCTCCAGAAAATTTTAAAACTGTATCAAAACAACTTTTCTTTCGATCAAACAGGAGCGATTGCCTGTAAGACTGTAAAAAGAATGAGCCGAATCAGTTGGGTTCGAACCTGAAACACAGAACAGGAAACGAAGGCTAAATAGATAACGCGCTAGCTGTCATAGCCACGACGACTTATGACATCATGATGCTGCAAAATAATGTTGTTAAACATTCTTTCACTTTACTACGCGTGCGTGACTTGTGAAAGTCGCGACGTAAAGGGTGAGATCTTTTGCAAAACATGGCACTATTGATCATCACATAATTAGTTTTTTTTTTTCTGGTTCTCACATCTGATGCGTCTGATGCATGGATCCTCTAGATGGTGCTGATTTTGACCCGGTCGGATAAGGCTAACAAAAGTTTAAGCAGATATACGGACATATAATCACCGGCACAAACAAACCGACTTTTAAGATGGATATAATAGAAGTTACTGCCGTGTATATCAACATATTTAAATATATGTTTTGTACTAAATTTCCTATATGATGTCGCTCTGTATTTTTTAGTTGTTGTTTTCTTAGAAAATTTTGGAAAAATAATCGCATGGTTATTCTTGAATGTCGAATTTCAAGAAGAATGTGAAGACTATGAAAGAGGAACACATATATTAGAAAATGTTAGTAAACTTGTAAATAGTTTTACTCAACTTTTTGGAGTTTTTGTTTGCCCTTTTGTCGTATGCACAACAGACCGTATATCGTAGCTCAAACAATGTCAATCATCTTTGAAATTATGTTGTCTTCTCACAACAACGAATTCTAATGATTTCTTGCTAGCAAATACACGTGTTCTATTCTAAAATGTGAGTAACAAATAACCCCCTGAAGTATTGCATACTGCCACACTCATTTGTCTCTACAGGTGTTCCACTTGATGTTTCACAACAATGTTGTGTGGTATTACTTGGCGGCATCTCGCTTTCTCTTTTCCTTTATATGTGAGAAATAAGAGTTTGTTAGCCCAACGGCTTGGTTTTCCCATTCCGTTTTTTTTTTTTATATAATCTCGATCCTTGTTTTGATTCAAATTTCTCAAATACTTTTTATTCATTTTCAAGAGTATTCCTGCTGCTCTTACAATTATATTGATTTTCTAATTCATTCGTCTTTCTTTCAGTTCACCTGCAAGTTTCATTGGTAACTTAGTTTTCCGGCTACTTATTTCTTAATTACGGAAATACTGTAAAAGAAAAAATAACAATTTTCCTAGCTGTATCCATTATTATTGAGTTTTTTATTACTTTATTGCTAATTGCCTGAGGTGCCCTGTCAGGGAATGCCGATGAGACTGCTCAGGCATTTTTTGTAGGCTAGAGAACACTTCACCTAGTATACTAAGCCGATTGTTTACAAAGATTTTGTTTATTTTCCTGTGTACTTGTTCAGTAATTTTAATTAGCTTGTTGAATACCCAAATCACAGAGAGGTCTGGGGTTTCGGTTGCAAAATGCTTTTATCGTTTTTTTTTTTTTTTTTAACTTTATTAATGATATTCATGCTAAAATCAACCATGTGCATAACTCCACATAGACCTCTTAGTCATTTTAGCCTTTATTATCAATTTAGACGAGTATTATTCATTCTCTTATGCTGTTTACAGTTTAAGCTCTCTGCCTACATAATCTGTATTAACACATTTTCTGAGCTTTTTCTTTTTTACATTTATTGCGTTGTTCTTTGCTGCTTTTAGTAGAGGTTTCTTTTGTCTCTTTAGGCGCAAGTTTTGTTGTAAAATCAAAATGTTGTCAAAGGTTTCTTTCATGGTTTATCTTATAAACCAACTATTCATCTTCTTCTCTTACCATTTTCTCTTCTGACCTATTGTCTTTAGTATTTCTCTATTGTATTTTTTGCAGTTCCACTGCAAATATCAGTACTTCTTTTTTACACGTTATGTGTTTTTCCAGATTGCTGCCAGGCACAATCTCCTATATTTTCAGTTCATTTCCGTATAAGTGTAGCGTATTTTGCATGCTTATTAGTTTCCTAGTTTACTAGTCCATATATGTTAGTTATTGTAACAACCAAGGAAAAATAAAGAATATATATGTAGGGGCACTACCAACAAAGTTATTCTTTTGATCAATTGTATAATTTGATTTCTAAGAGATTTGCTTCCTTTTCTGCTTATTCTTTCCAAATATTTTCTCTCATTTCTTTTGATTTGATGGAACCCGCTTCCAAACTTTCGAAAGATATGGATGTTTTATTTTTAATAAGTTCTCTCAAATATTATTGATGCCGCGGCGACTACCATCTCGCAACATCTTGGCCATTGTCACAGACCTTGGACGGATAAGTCCAGCATCCTTTCGCTTGCGTTAGTGGAATCAATTCTCGCTTGAGACAATGAACATGAAAGATTAAAAATGTGTCAATATTCTAATCCAATAAAAACTCAAACTAATCCCACATTAAAATACGTTAAAATATGTTCAAAATCAACGTACCCGATAACATTGAAATGTACTTGCAAACAGTTTATGCGCAAAGTCCACAAAGATGCAAACATTACTTTACTCTCTACGTGTTTTTTAAATATTGATATTATTATCTATATATATAAAAGCGAAAAATATGTGCTAGTGGGTGTGTGTGTGCATTTTTGTGTATGTCCGTCAAAGGTTTTTTTCGACGGGCTTCTCGGTCGGCTCACTCATTCTTTAAACTTTTTTTATGTTTAAATCTTAATATCTACGAGTCGCTGCTATCTTTAATTTGACCGACTTATACGCGCTATATTCGTCTTTGTTACGCTTTCAATATAAAAAAAAAAGCAAAGGATGTGGCAGTGGAAAGGGACACTTGCTTGCAGCGCAACACTATGTTAAATATCATGCGACTTAACCTTCTCTAAGCTGTCAATTTATCCCCGCTAGTAAACAATAAAAGCAAATTCTATCTATTATAAAACTTTAATTTGTCGTCATCTGGCAACGAACTTCTCAGTTCATCTGCTCCAGGTGAAGAACATGAAGTTCATTATATTTTCCATCAACTTTTATTATCTCGCAATTTCTCCGACATTGATGTGTCTCGCTTTGGAATTAGCTAAATCAGATACAAATATAACTATTTTTTTCATTTTCTATCCTTGAAGATTGTAATGCTGTGTATGGGTCAGCTAAACCTGCTGCCAATATTCCCCAGCTTTTTAGTGAAACCAACCGAGAGTTCTTTATAATATCCTGAGTGTAATTGTCCGGATTCCTTTTGCAATTGGTTCACCAAGAATATTAGTTAGGTAGGACCTCAGTTACTTCTTCATAAGAACTGTAACACCTATAATAACTGGTATGCTTAAAATTTACCTAAGATTCCAGTTTTTTTTTTCATGTCATACATGAGATCTTTAGTAGATAAGAAATATACATGATAAACGGTAGACGAATAATAATTAATTGCGGAAATTAGTTTTGGATGGAAAAAATAGATATCTAAGTACAAATATCCGTATTATAACCAAATGATTGAATTTTAAGCCCCTTAAATTTAAGACAAGGTCTTTGTTTTTTACAAAAGCATCACTACTTATCAAGGTCCATAGGCTACTCGAGGATAAGGTTAAAACGTGTACAGTAGACAATTGGACAATAAAGTAACCGTTAGTAATGGAAATTCGGTAAATTTGTTAACTTATATGGAACGGCTCATCACCAACTTGTTTACATAAGACTTGAAGTCAGCTGGAAAGCGGTAGAACGGAATACAATTCCATAGGCCTGCAGTTCTAAGAAAGAAGCTTTGTTCATGGAATTTAGGTTTAGGTTAGGCACGGATAAAGAGTGGGGGAAAGTAATGCTAGTGTTTCTGCTAGAGAAAGTCTGGCTAGGGAGGACCAGAGATTGGAGCTAAGCCGAGCACTTGCCATGAAAATAACGATGAAGCAGATGCAACCTCGCAACATCTCTTTTATGAGAAAGATGTTGCAGAAAAGAGAAAAGGGCATCGCCCACGAGGTTACGAAGTCTATTTTGGACTATATCAATGCAAAATAAGTCCTTTCTAGAAACTCCTGCCAAGAGTGGCAACATTACTCCATCCTTGGACGTAACTGGCTCTTATATAGATAGAGACTTGCATCAGCATTGAGATATCTACTGGATTGATAGACAGATCCCATTATTTTCTCAGCGGCTTTGCCAACGGATTTAATGTATGTGTTCCATTTCAGATCAGGAGTAAACGTTAAGCTCAGAAGCGTGTCAAAACATGAGACCTCCTTAAGACGAGAGCCACTCCTTTCAATTGAGGCGAGATGGGGATCAGAACGTTGATAATGTACGATTAAGAATCTCAATATGGAAAAGTCAGTATGTTATAAACTCTTAAATAAAACACCTTTAGAAACATCAACGTTTACTAATAATAGATATAAACAATTAAATAGTGGATCATTTTTAGATTAGTCTGAATTTAAGTAATAATGTATACCATAAACGCAAACATCACTTATATGACATTAATTATAACTCTAATGACCCAAACACAGTGAAAATGTTATTAATCGCAACAGCTTTAAGTGAATATGTACACTATCTTTAAATGAACAGTTATTTGATAAAGATTAACAAATATTTTACTAAAGCATATTTAGGATTAAACAGGTGAATATAAAGGAAAAGACTGCGAAAAAGAAACTATTTCCACGTTATGTTATAAAACATGGCAACGGGAAATTCCAAACCAATATTAATAGTGATTCGGTAGATATGCATAAAACCAAAGAAAATATATTGCACGGGGAACATACATAAACAGTAGAAATTAAAAAAAAAGGCGGGGTAATTGAAACTGGGTTACAACGCTTAATGTTGGCAAATACTTAGCAACAAAGCTCAGAGGTTTAACGAAAAAAAACCCACTGCTCCAGGTTACAACAGAAATCTCTTAAAATACTGCTTAATTGTTATTTTGTGCCTATAAATTCAGTATAATTTATAATAAGCTCTAATAATGCGAAAATAAATACGATAATTCAAATGGAGTGATTTAATTCGAAGTACTAATACAGAACCACAATATAGTTTTAGAAACATAAATGAGTGCCCTTTGGTATATATATATATATATATATATATATATATATATATATATATATATATATATATATATATATATATATATATATATGTGTGTGTGTGTGTGTGAGAGAGAGAGAGAGAGAAAGAGATAGAGAGAGACGGACAGAAAATGTAAGAGTAAGATAAAAAAAATAAAGTTGGTGCGAAAATAATGTCGTTTATTAACGTATATATATCTGATGAAAAACACATTATATTTGCACCAAACTAATAAATAGATAGTGAAAAACGGAGAGCTTCTTAGGAACACGTAATTTACAGCATAAAATAATTCATTTTAATTCCAGATCAATAAGTATCATACGAACACTCAGTTCAACGACAATAGAAATTATTTCCTATGTGTTTCATTTATTATTTCAGTATATTTCTTTTTATAAATACAAAGGAACAAAGGAATAATATCAATATTTTATTGTATATATATATACATCTCCCCCTCTTTTAATTTATCTCTCTTATATATACATATATATATATATATATATATATATATATATATATGTATATATATGTGTGTGTGTTTGTTTGTATGTGTGTGCGTGGGATTGTGTGCGTATGCGTGTGTCTGCATAAAGCATTACGTAGTATTATTCCAACACCTAAACTGTAATTTTGTAATATTATGTATTATTCAATAATTTTTATTTTATCGTTTCATTTTTGTTTGCTTTTTGTAAGATGTCTGAGCCGTGTTTCATATATGTTTTGCTTTCTACATAGAAACCATTGCATTTGTTTTAAATACTAGGGTGAAAAATACATAGCACCCATAAAAAAGCAATGATAGTCGTAAATATTATCCCTTTTTAAAACTTTACAATTTCTTCCAGAACGAAATTATACTTTCTTTTTTATTCATTTATATGTGGGCGAATGTCGATTGTAACCAACCTATTCTGCTAGCAATTATGTATCTTCGAACGTAGGTGTGAGAATCAGAGAGACCTGGAGTGGATGCACATAACTCGCATGTAAACATATCTCCATTCTACTAGTCCCATTATATTTCTCTGATTATATGATCGACCATACGCACAATAAAAAATACGCGGAAGCAGACTGAAATTTTGCCCCGAAAAACATTTTCTATTGATTTTCGTCAATATATCAATAACACAAATAAACATAAAGATTCCTAGATTTTATAAATAACACACACGCACACACGCATATATATATATATATATATATATATATATATATATATATATATATATATATACAAACACATACATATATATATGTGTGTGTGTGTGTAGTGAGAGAGGAGAGAGAGAGAGAGGGAGAAAGCGAGGACAAAGAAAGAGATATAGATATAAATAAACAAATTATTGAAAAATATATGTTTGTATCCTGTACTACTTAATAAAATTTTAACTTAACATAAAACAATTGCATATATAATAAATATACCCCCACATACACACACACATATGCACAGTACACACACACATAGACACACACACACACACACACACACACACACACACACCCACATATATATATATATAGAGAGAGAGAGAATATAAAGCTGAATATCTGTGAGTTTGTTTGTGTGTGTCTGGTAACGAATAGGCTCCTATATGGTTGTCTATTTAAAAAAAAAAAAAACTGATAACATATAATGATAGAAGATGTATCCAGACACATAAATGGGTATGTTTGCTCCTGCAGAACGGTGGTTCATAAAAATTGTGTGGTCTGCGTTCGCGCCTGGTCCACAAAGTATAGAAATAAAGAATTTAAAAAATTAAAACAAACGTTTACAACTGTTTTTCATATAGATGCACATAATATTTTGATAAGTATGTTTTAACTTGAATAGGGATGGTATAATAAAATTGTGTGGTCTGCGTTCGCTCCTGGCCCCCATAGAATCGATATAGGCACAAACTTTAATAAAGACTTTTCATATCTTCTGCGTAAGTATACTTTGATAATTATGTTTCAGTTTGAATAAATATGGTATAATAAAATTATCGGGTGTTCGTTCGCGCCTGATCTCTATAGAATGGAAATATGTCACAAGGATTTACAAGGTTTTGTAATATATATGCACAGAATATTGTAATAAGTATTTCAGTGTGAACATGTATGGTATAATAACTTATGGGGTTTATCTATTTTATTTTTACTTTCATCATATTTTGCTTTGGTTTTAATACCCCCGAATTCGAAGCAATATCTTTACAACCATTCTTTTTCATAACCTATCATACTTTAATAAATCAGAGTCCATCTTCTGTGGGCTGTTTTTGAACCCAGTCAACGATGGGCACTTTTGCTAGTATATATATATATATATATATATATATATATATATATATATATATATATATATATATGTATATATATATATGTATATATATATGCATATATATATATATATGATGTTTTGCAATAAATATCAATAATTTTATCGCTACATACACTAATGTTTCTTGCTTAGTCAATAAATTCGTAGAAGTGATGAATACTTTTGGTCGCGGGTTCAACATTTATTATTATTAAAATCATTTGTATAATTATTTCATGTAAATACATAATATTTCATAGATTTACTCCAATAATCTTTATTACGGAAATAGGTAAGTAGGCTTACAAATCATCAAGATTATTAACCGTTGCGTATTCTGAGGAGCCTAATAACTGTATATATTTTGATAACTTACTAACTAACTATATATATGTATATATATATATATATATATATATATATATATATATATATATATATATATATACAGAGAGAGATAGAGAGAGAGAGAGAGAGAAAGGACGAAAGAAAAAGGCAAAAAATGTGACAGAGAAAGATAGAAAAAGAGAGAGAAATGGAGTTATATATATATATATATATATATATATATATATATATATATATATATATATATATATAGAAAGAGAGAGATAAAGAGTGAGGGGGTTAGAGAGTGAGTGTGTGTGTGTGAGTGTATGTGTATCTTTGTGTTTATAAGAAAACATACTTTTGCAAGTAGAAAAATATCAGTAGTTGGATTATTCCAAGAATTATTTACTTATATATTTTTGTGATATAAATAGTCAATATTAATGATGAATGTAATGTTTTGCAACTGATAAAATTGCTTTTTAAATTATCATTACTTTGATGTTGTATGCTTTCATTTCCCAAAGATTAAAGCTAGACTATAATGATAACTGTTAGATTCGAAGCGCCTTATCTTTGATGAGTCACATTATTTCCTCCGTCAAAATGACTTGGAGGCTAGAATAGAACACGCAATGATACTTTTCCAAACATCAGACTCATTAATACAAATGTGAAGACGAGAGAAATCTAGGGGCACGTTAGCTGTGTAGTCCTTCCTCTATTTGGCCGTGATTATAAAAGCGTTCATTGGTGAGCTAGGCACCCGATTCATTCCTCGGCCGGGATATACCTTAAGCACAGAATATGATAATTCGTTCTATTGTTGAAAATTAAACTAATGAATTGAGGATTAAGAGCAAGGGGAAGCTTTTCAGTCACGTCGATACAGTAGCTGATTAAAATGAGCTTTCACGTTTCCATCGACTACTGTGGAGCACTTGCTATACACATACCATTAGTTATTGTTTCGAAAGTCAGTGTTTATATCAGTTAGGACCGCAACAAAGGTACTTCCCTTCAAATAAAAGCCACAAAACATATAACAAACAGGTTGTCCCAATAAAATGTATACATTCTTTAAATGACCAAAAAACCAGCATTTATTATTATAAAGAACACATTCATACATTCAAATAATGTTAACAAATATAGAAATATATAGAAACCAGCTAATGATCGAAAGTGTTCAAATGATTGACTATTGTGGTTCATATATATATGTAGAGAGAGAGAAAGACGGAGAGAGAGAGAGAGAGAGAGAGAGAGAGAGAGAGGCCGGGCCATACAACCAGCAGAGTGACTTTTAATCATTTTGTCAATCTTCACTGTTTTAGCACTCCAGCTCCAACTGATGATTAAGTATATTTTGTAAATAAAGGTGTCAAACTATTCAGGCTTATGTTAAGTATGCTTCAGACTATGACGTAATGTGTTTATTTGCGATTGAAGTACAGCAAGACAATGACAGACGACCATAATCCCAACCCCACAATTTGGGAATTTTTCATTGCTTTGCATTTTATATGGAAACATTAATTTTGCTATTTTATGTGTAAAATATTAAAGACAAATCAACAGTGTTGTAGTAAACTATATAGCCTGAAGCTTAAAAAACTAAAGATGTACACTGTTCATATTGATCAAATATAAAGCAGTTATAACAAAAAGTATAATGCATTTAATGGGCAACATTTTAAAAATCCAATTTTTCCGTTCATTATAGACGAAACATTTTGCACATTTCATAGTATGAACCACTTTTCTCAACACTCAGTTCAGGGGAATTATGGAGAAATCATGAGTTTTATGAAAATAATGGAAAATCGCATGGCGTAAACGCAACATTTAAACTGTTATTGTCAAGTCCGACGTACTAGTGCTGTTATTAAACCTTACATACAACGAAAGTAGTTTTTAGCAGTGTTAAAAAAAACATTTTTTTTTATTTTTCTTTCTTGGAAGATTGTAATGCTGGGTATGGGGCAGCCAAACCAGCTGCCAACATTCCCCCGCTTTTTTTATTGAAACCAACCGCCGTATGGTCACGCGCGTTTTCTAAAAGATCAGCGCGCTAGCATTATAACACTCTAGGTTACAGCCTCATCGCTATTTCATAGCAATATATATCAATATATATATATATATATATATATATATATATATATATATATATATATATCAATATATATATATATATATGTATACTAGCAGTTCCGCCCGGCTTTGTTCGGGCCCTATGTACTGCTCATAAGTTTATGTGCATATCTATATATAAAAAAAGTGTGAATATGTACTTTAGGGAAGCGTACACAGACAGACAGACATACATCCATTTCCACTTCTATAGATATTTGAGGCAATATATAATAATCATTTAAAAAGTAAACAAAAAAAGACTCGTGTGCCACCACCGAGAATCGAAACCAAAACCTTCAGCTCACGATTTATTTTTGCCTTTGTCGTCGATGACTGGGCCATGAAGACATGTATAATGCAAGGCTAAAATTAAAGCAGTAACCAATAGCTACTACATTATGCGTTCGTAATGCCGGCGTTGACCTTCACCTGGCAAATTTCTTTATTTTTTAATTTTCACACTTTTGCACCGATTTTTCCCGGGGTAAAACGCAAATATAAAGTTTCGCATGAATTCAAATACCTTATATATGAAGTTTACTGTCTGTAGACCAAACACTTTAGGATGAGTTTGGTAGGCAAAATTTGTTAAACAAAAATATATACGTATACATAAATATATATGGAAACAGGTTTGTGTCTACTATAAACGTTTTACGTAAATATTATGCAAGTATAAATTATGTAGAATATCTGCATTAATATAATTACAGGTAATAGTTAAATAAAGATGATCATCTCATGAGAAAAACGAATAAACTAATAGGAAATTAATTTAAATGAATATTTAAAAGAATATGCAAATAGGCTAGATCTTTTGCTAGTGAATGCAATTCCACAACCCATATATAAGAAAATTGTATTTTCTTTTTAAATAGATAAAAAGTGGGTTGCCTTTTTTCTATTGTTCTTGGCCTTCGGGCCGCAATCAAAGTGTAATATCTGTTCTGCAGATGCTGCACTTAAGGTAATTTGTCCCGGTCAATGGATGGAAAACATCTATACTGGGAAAATTATTATTTTTAGTCTTAATCAGAGTGTCTCTTTTGCCTTTTTTTTTCGGGAGCTGGTTTAACCCCACATAACAAACGAACCTTGTCTCATATTTTATTTGGTGGAAAGTAAATAGATAATAATAGAAAAGAGGGGTGTAATATGAATACTAATACACACACACAAAAAAACGAATTCATAGATGTATATATATATACACATGTATATATGCATATATATATATATGTGTGGGTGTTTATATATACGCTGGTTGGTCAGCAAACACCGTTACATGGAGTTTTAGTGATTGGAGAAGGGGCACTTGTCTGATAAGACGTTGCAATCATTGTAGATACAAATATATATATATATACACATATATACATATATATACACATATATATATACACATATATACATATATACATATATATACATACACACATACATATATATACATATATATATACATACATATATATATATATATATATATATATATATACATATGTCCACACACAAAAGGAAAGTAAAGTTCTGGCAAATTGACATCGTAAAATTGAACACAGACATACAACAAATTCTATGTGGGACGCATTTCCTCGCTTCCTTCATATACTCCCAATTGCGCACTTTAGCAAATTATTTTATCCCACATTACTTAGTAGTATTCCAATTACTAAGACGTGTATAAAGTTGTCCTTAGCTTTTAATGATCTTATTGAACAAATTGTGATACCAGTGACTGTTCTGTTTGTGTCCATATATGTTTAACACATGGACACTAAAATGCACAACATTCTGGTCTCTTTGTATGTTTTAATTACCACCGTTGCCACCCGTTAACGTTTAACTACGTTACGTCATAAAAAAAAAAACAAGTGTCACAAAAAACTCGACCATCGTCTGAAGAACCAACAACCATTAGGTTTGCGCACAAATTAGCATAGTAATTCTCAAGGACTCTGCGTGGCAGCTTTGTCTGCCACGGAATGCTAATGATGTACCGCCAAGACGTCTGAGCTAGAAGTCATTTAATTCTATTTTGTTTAATAAAAACATCAAATTCTTCTACATGATTACGCATTTATAGATTTTATAAATACATAAACAGTGAATCGTGAATGTCTAAACCGTACTTGCCTGACTTTTTGGATGTTTACAAATGTGAGCTATTTAAAAATTACAATAATGTGAATAGCAAGTGACAAGATTTAAAATATTTTTACGCATACTAATGAATTAGTCACTGTTAGGAAAAATACACTAGAAAAAAGAGAACGAAGGTAGATGATTTAGATTAATTTCAATTAGTTTGCAAAACTTGCATTATTGATATGATTCCCTTGATTAGTGAGCATTTGAAATTGTTTGAAAATAAAATTGAAGGGTATTTTCTCTCAATTGGTAGTTGTTGTGTCTTGGAACAACAGTGAACATAAGAACACTCAAGTCGAGGTTCGGTTAAGGAACAAGTGTATTAACAATACTGTACAAAGATAGGAAAGCGTCTATATCTGCTGGGCACTCGGCTAGCAGTTTAAATACAGTCGCGTCTCTCTCACCGGTGTTGGAATTACTAACGCCATGTATAGTACTAATCTGGGTAAATTTCTCAGTTAAAGGAAAGGCGGTAAAACAGTATTTTAAAAATATTAGATTCCTCATCTGTTCTATCTATCCGTCCACAACCTTTCCAATTTGAAGGCTGTGAAGAGGAAAAGTTAGCAAACCTTTTCAGTGAATATTACATACCACTTATATATGCACGCTAGTCATTAGGAGCCTTTTGAATATATGTTATAAAAAAATGGTATTTGAATTTAATTACTCCATTATGGAAATTGATTACGTGGTGAGAGCAAAGAAGTTTAACTTAGACAAACGGGTTCGCCTCTCTCTATCCTGTCAAGTGACGGAATGAGGGAACGAAAATGATATAAAAAGATCTTCGTTTGTGGAAGGCTCATATGAAATATATTTGGATAGGAGGACAGGAACTGCCGTGAAAAGGACGAGTTAGAAGCAAGAGCTTATTTTTCAGTTTTTTGTACAGCTGACATGGAGAACGGGGAATGGAACTCACATCTGAAGTTAGTCGTGAGAAAACAACAGTTCGTACAAATAGTTTTCTTCATTTAATTCTTCTTTTTTGTCCAACGTTCAAGTAAGAAACAAAAGCAATCACATTTTTACTGCAATTCGAAATTCGTAAAGTGGTGTACGATGATCTTCTTACATAAACAACATTAAAACTGTAAAATTACGTGAAAGACTTTAAAATATTGAAGGACGTATCACTCTTTTTCTGGCTATATATTGCATCTGTGTCGAAAAAGAACTCGATACAACTGTCCTATTAGGATATACTATGATAATTCTATGTAATATATCAAATAAAGGATATATCGATTTATATTACTGAAAATTATCGTCTTGCAATCTGCTTCGTTTTTTATCATTGCATAAATGCTTTAAAAATATTATATATATATATATATATATATATATATATATATATATATAAAATGTTATATGTTATATCTATAACGGCACACAATAACGTGTATATTGCATAGGTGATATTCATATTGAAGAGAGACGGCGGGGAGATATATATAACAATGATGAGAGGGGCCAATTTACACAGTTCTGGGGTGTTCCTTCTTAACTAATATAGCAAGGCTGATAGGGTGATAGATGCACAGTTCTTATATTTCTTTTAACATATATTAGAGAGAAGGAGAGATACATATTCTTGGGAGAGTTACTCAATATTCATAATAAGATGATTAACACATTACCTTTTAATTTGTGGAATAACGACACGAAGATAAACAGTTACAAATATCGATAGTGGTTCTTTATTTCATTGGACTGGTCGAATGATGATGACGTCAGGAATTCACTTTTGTGATGTACACAGTTTGCTGTTCTTCCTTTCGCTTCCAAGGGACTCTCAACTCTCTCCCTGACTGACTAGCAGCCCCAACAGTTTTGCCTAAACTACTGCGATCTTATAAGCTTTACCTCCTATATTGAGAATCCCCGTTTTGCTATGACGTCAGAAGTGTGGTTCCAAAACGTGGCCAATCAACGTGGCTACGCACATGTTTTCCAAACACACTTTTGAAAACAAAGAATTCTCAATTAATCTATTTTTTAACCTAACATATTTTTAACAATACATTTTTACTTTATATTCTTCATTATTTTTAGTTACCATTTTAAATTCACTTTCGTTAAAGAACTAATATCCCATTCTTGTTACAATCTAAATATTATCTAACTATTTATTAATAGAATTTAACAATAGTTCCTTTTAACATTTCGATTTCTAACATTCTATTTCTGAACCTTGCTTACAAGGTTCGAGTCCCGGCTTATCCGAATCTCATTTTCACCCATCTAATGGTCTTCTTATTTAGATGGAAAGGGACATCCCCTTTTCCTGTAACACATGACGTATTTTTTTAAAATATGATCAGATTTTAGCCATGATAAAAAAATGTTGGGAAGCAGTGAAGTAACAAAAAAATATTCATCATTAAGCAAGTTTTAAAACATTTTATTTCTGTTTATTTTAATAATCGTTTACGGTTTTGTTATATCATTGCTTATTAATTGCATGAACATAATTGTCTTTTTAATACATCGTCGGTGGCCTCTTTTCTTAAATGTTTCGCCCGAATTCATCATAACCGTATACATATACGCTCTTTAATCCTTCACACAAGTTACTATCTTAGATTTAGTCCCATGTAAGTTGTAAATCCTTCTCTGATATAGAGCCAAAGAATTGCTATTAAACAATACTTGCTCTGGATAATATTATAGTTTAAAACGTAGATCCGGCATATTGTAGGCCAGATGACAGACGCACTATCATAAACCTCATGAATATCGCTAACATAATTCTCACGTGTTTTTAAACACAATATAATCGAATTATTACTTATTTACTGTATTGTAAGTAATTAACACTTTTTTACTACTACCTAGAACCATCGTCCTTTCAAGCCTAAGGCCAATTGGTGTCACATGCTTTAACAATATCGTTCATACTTTCTAGCCCCTTATATGAAGAGCTTCACGCTTTGTCCTGAGCAATTTTTATAAAAAGGGTTTACTTTGTTTGATACAGTGCTAGGTTTAGAAGAGTGTGTTTACAGGAGTATAAAATAGTACATTAATGAAAGTCTGTGCCGACATGGGATATTGAATCCCTTCTACAGTAGGCGGGAAGTGGGGCAAAATAAGCATACAATTCTAGGGAAATGTGCATAACAATCATGTTCATTTTCTGTAGATACGATTATGTATGATAAAGATATCCAGATCCAGCATCAATGCTTTCAAATCCCGCCGCTAAATATTAGCATTCTTTACAATGACATGTGGATACTCAATTTCTGGAGAGTATATTAAAGTAAACAAAGCAGGGCAGGAATAGATTCATTTTCTGATCTAGAACAACCCTTCAAACTGAACACATCTTGGTTTGACAATAGAAGATTCAAACTGAAGTATGTAATAGAGTTGCTGTTTAGTTAGATGGGTCTTCTATTAGAGCTCTTGGACTCACACGATAAGGTGTTTACCTGTGCCATTCATACTTGTTTCCAACTTTTTAAAAAAGTATTCATTTTTCTGAAACATAGAAGAAAATTACCTGTATTATCGATTTAACAATTTTCAATTTAATCTTTATTTATGAGATTTGAGGTCATATTATTCCCCAACCATTAGGAGCAGATAGGGCTATACCTTTCTCACATTAACATTCTTGAATAAGGATACTATGATGGATTCTAAGTAAGTATTATCATCGAACTGTTCCAGTGAATTTTATTTCATGTTTTTATAACTGTGATATGAAGTAAAATGGCGTTTGCTTATATACGTTTGCTGTTGTCTCATTAAGGTAAATCAATCATAGATATCTGCTAAAGTAATCGTAAAAAAACATGGGCATTTGTAAGCGAATGCGTAATTAATGCAATACAATCTGTTATATCCATTTCGCTCAGGTGAGCAGCTGGATGACCAGAGGTTTACCGAGTTTTTATCTGATATCTTGTGTGGATCATGTCTACAGGCATGTGGAGGATGTAGTCTACAGGAAGAATGCTGAGGAAAAAAGAGTTTACCTGCCTAGATCGACATCAGGAGTCAGTTGCGCCACTGTCAATGTTTTTGCTAGCATCAATGTTTTTATATAAAATATAATCCGTAAATTTCAAACAACTTATCTCTATCAACCGAGTCAATCGCTTTCAAAAAGTCAACACACACAATAGCAATATATATTTTGATATCTTGTAACTCCTCCAAGAGTCTGATAATATGAAAAAGGCTTGGGTAAGAGGAATCTTTCTTTCTAAGTAATTGTTCAACGAAAC
>NC_136495.1:29024882-29134882 GCF_053919585.1 Euprymna scolopes | reverse complement strand
CAACCGAAATATTCGTAACTGTACAGATAAAACGGTAATAAAAAATTTGCTCCGCAATAGTATTGAGCACTCTCTTCAGGTTTTACTAATTACCATTTTTGCTATATATATATATACACACATTTATATATATATATATATATATATATAATTAATTCCACAGCCAAACAACGTCGCAGCCCATAAAAGCCATGACAGTCAAAGAAACGGAAGTCCAAGACGAGTTTCGCTCTCATTTGGGCTCATCAGTTAGACACATCCGAACTCAGGATTCGAAACACGAGCCTCTTGCATGCAAGGCAAGCACTCTACCAACTGAGCAAACGCCCTGCACCCAAGAATTTCTATTAACCAACACACATCAAGCAAACCGCGCCGAAATCCGACTGTGAAATGAACCTACTTCGTCTCAACAAGGGACGCGGTCATCCAACCAGCTAATAACCACAAGCCGATGTCTCACAAGTAGGAGCTTTTAACTCGAAAGGACGATGCCATCCAGCAATGCTAACAAAGCGAGCAACTTATGATAGGATTTTCAAAATGTGAGAGATTGTATATAATAAATTCCACAACCAAATAACGTCGCAGCCCACAAGAGCCATGCCAGTCAAAGAACCGGAAGTCCAAAACTCGAGTTAACCTTAAGAAATCAACGCAAGCAAAAGTTTACTTACTTCACAAATTGCAATTTTTCACTGGTGTTTGTTCTACGAACTTGGGAAAGGAGGTTGCCAGTCGTGTAGATATTACATAGGCTACTAGAGATAACCGCAAACTCCTTCGTCGACGTGAATCCGCTGACCAAGGAATGTAGTAAAATTAACACTTCATTAACCGTGTGGAGTCCCTCAATACATATTAGGAAAATGTTATACAGCATGTCGACTGGACTACTAAAATATAATACTAATATGAGAATACTCCTTATCAATGACTTGGGCCCAGTGGAAATCACTCACACGCCTGAGAACGAGAATATGGTGATAATATCTTGCCATCAGTTTGGGAATAAATTATTTATAAAAAGTCTTTGCAAGTCTGTTACTGTGGGAATATCTTGAAAGATGAATCAAAGATTATCATCGGTTGAAATAGCAATAGATTAGAGAAAGACTTGTGAGGTTTCTTCTGATAGAAAAACCGCTGTAGAAAGCAGAACGCAATGTGAATCTGATTTTTAGTCTAGAAATATAAGAAAAATGGCTATTAGTTGCAGCTCGCCATATGTGGAAATTATATTCCATCTAACGCCAATAGTGTCAGGCACAAATAGAACATAAATCAGCTATTATCGATCGAGACTGTAAGTCATTTCTATGAGTTTCCTTAAATCGAATACCAACACTCATCTGAATATTTATCCCGTTACCCTACGCAGTCTTCAAAGGTGTGCCTTCTTAGTACTGCCCTTCCTCATTTGTTTTATTTAGTTCCCACCAAAATTTAGTATGCTATCAGCCGAGGTAAGTCTTATCATATATTTCTTTTATTTTGTAAAACAACGTAATGTCTTACAGTTTCAATCTAATTTATTTCATGTGATGCTGTAAGCTCTATATTTTCATTTACTTTTTCTGTTTCAAGTTCAAATTTTCTGGTTACAGTTCGGAGTTTATTATTATTATTATTATTATTATTATTATTATTATTATTATTATTATTATTGGCGGCTCATAACGAGCTTTCACACAGGTCATAAAGGACTTCTCCTTGTGTAAATCATATGGTGCTCCTTGAAAGCTGAATGAAAACCTCTCCAGATTTCCAGTACTCTCCACCTCTTTCGATAGCATTTGTGATTCATTTCCATTATCGCAACAACCGTTACCATTAATTTCTCGCTAGTAGAAGCTATTAGTCTCCACTGTTGTTTGAGGGGCAATAAGCCTCCCTAAAGTACCAGTCATGCGAAGGTCCAGTCAGTGCTCCCTCTCCAGTCTTTCCTTACTCCCTGAGCCTTCTCCATTATTTATCATCATTCTTTGATGGAGGGTGTAGAGTAATGGAGAAAGGGGATGGAAAACTTATAGATACACAACTTCAATGTTTTTGGTTCCCTGTAACGTCTCGTGTTTTGCCTCTGCAGTAGCTCCTCTGTATCATTCTCCGCATGCTGTTTTCATTATTGTTATTCGTTGTATATTTCCAGTCATTCCTCTGATTCAATTTTCTCTCATTCTCTTCTCAAAGTTTTTCGGAATTGTTCCTAGTGGTCTTATTGTTAAAGGTATTATCTTGTTTTATTTTAATCATCCATATCAGTTTCTGCTCTCTGGCTTTGCTCTGTGTATTTGCTCCGTTTCTCCTTTTCTTTTTATTTATTATGTGGTCTGTATTTTTGGAAAGTTTGCCACATTCACTTACTATATGGTTTATCGTTTCATGTCTTTGTCCACAGAGCCTGCATTTGTTGTTTTCTTGTTTTATAATAATAATAATAATAATAATAATAATAATAATAATAATAATAATAATAATAATAATAATATAATTAAAAATAATAATAATTATTATTATTATTATTATTATTATTATTATTATTATTATTATTATTATTATTAATGTTATTATCATTATTAATATTATTGACTAGGAATTTTCACAAAGACTATCATAAAATATTTCTGTCAACAATCTGTTATTTCACCAGGAGTCTTGATCACAACAGTTCTCTTCAGATTTCTAGTATTCTCTACCTCTTTCTATGACGTGTGAAAATCATTTGCGTTATCGAAACAGCTTTTTACCAACGATAATTCGGTGGCAACAATCAAATGTTTTGACTGGAATTTCGTTTATAATGAAACTCTATGATGCCCAGTTCTTTTAACACTTATCAAATACAGGTCTTATTAGTGTTTTCTGTCCTCAGCCTTTCTATCCTATTTTACCCTTCACGATCATATTAGATGATAACACTTTTTTTTTTAGTTTTCATTCATCTCGTTGTTGTTGTTGTTGTTTTTGTTGTTATTCTTCTTTTCTTAATATTATTATTATTATTATTATTACTATTAAATGAAATCAAGATTATTATTATAAGTAGCTGTTCTATCACGTTAAAAATAGACAACATCTTGTGCCTGTTGACTTTAATCGAGAATTTTATGCCAAATTCATGGTTAACTAATACAGTGCAATACTAAACCCATTTTAAGGCTTAATTGTCTTTAACTTTGCATCGGACAAGTACAATAACACTTAGTTCACTGCAACTTATCACACAATAGTCAATAAGAAATTTCACCTAGATCACACTAGTTGTTTCTATAAAACGTGAAACAGACTGACGGAGAATAAAGGACGAATGTGATTTAGAATACTATTTGCAGTCATATCCGAAGTGTCTTGGCGTTTATGTAATTACATTTTATAGTAAATTTATTAAATACAATTTAACTTAACTATCGATAACCTTCTTAGAAATCCAATATACAATTATGAGGTCACTAGCATTTCAGCCCGGCGTTGCCCCGGTGTTTGGAGTTGAGCAAAAAAAAGGTGGTAGTAGAAAGGCAGGCCCAAACCCGTATCGCGAAGGAGAAAAAGAACGGGGAAAACCTGACGTCTTTGCTGTTACGACCACCAACAAACCGTAATTTACATACGTTTAAATTAAGGCTGGACAATCGAAAAGAAGAGATAACTTTCGAAAATATCGGCGAACAAAGCGACCCCCCTGTAGAAAAGTGCCCAGTTAAGGGTGAATATATTAATGTTTTTAGCCAATTTTTCGGTATTTGTCGTTTGAAGAGTCGAGCTTCAAAACGATACTGATCTTGTGAAACTTCCTCACCTCTGTCGAAAGGTTTAGGCAGACATGCACACATACATGCATACATTTATATATTGGTAGGTCAAATTTTCGATTTAAACCGATTAAAAAGCTTGCCCTATCTCTGAATATGTAAAATTTTAAAGATTTAGACCAGAAAGTGTCTGAGTAATTTGGTAGAGACGGCTGAGGTCAAGTTTTTAAAATTTGGCCCGTATTATGACCCCTTAACATTTATTGTTTTGGGTTCAAATCAAGTTATTAAGTAAGATCTATGTCCACGCAACCTATATCGAAAATTTCAATTGTTTATACCCAAAATTGGCGGAGGAGTTATTGCGTAGGGACATGTACACAGACAGACACACAGGCACAGACAGGCAAACATACATACATAAACTTTCACTTTTATAGATATATAGATTTGGTATGTTAATGCAGTTTGATTTAAAAGCACTAATATTTTGACCATGTATATGTTTAAATATTAAATGGATTTAAATTAATAAACATGAAAGTGTCACATAATTACGATCTATTTACTTTTACACGAATATGGTGTTACTTGTGGTGTGATTACTACCCTGTGTAGCACCATTTTCGTCGTATTGTAAAGAAGTAATGCCTTTTTCTCGCTTCTCACATTGACTCGGGCGTAAAAGAGCAAACAAGTGCACAGTGAACGAGCCATAAAAATGCCTAATTTCAGCATTGCCCTCACCAATTTAGCTACAAAAATCCCCAGGTGAGATCAAATCCTGGTGAAAATTAACAAACGATGCGGTTTTAGGTCTTAACATATGTAAATTTGAGTTATGCACCATACAAAAAAGAAGTGATTAAGTCCATCATTTGCCCCTCCCCCATTTAGCCCCAAAGTCCCCAAGGCCTCAACATATTTAAATTTGAGTTCAGCACAATGTAACACTGCTAAATAGGCATACACATAAAATTTTGGACAAATATGGTAAAATAGTACCCAAAAGTGGTGTGTTACTATTAGCCCTAAAAGGACCCCCTGGGGCGCACCAAGAGATATCGCGGAGTACAGACAAACAAAATTATATAGACAACATTTTACAACATTTTAGAAAGTTTTATAAAAATCCAAGGCATAATATTTTGTTAATACGAACAAAATGTCAATTGTAATCATTTTAACTCGAAAGGAACTACTAGTGGTGGGGGCAACCCGAGTTTTGCCGGAAAAAATATTTCTGTTACTTGTTTTCTCATATCATGTTTAATGTTTGTGCAAAATTTCGAAAAAAGAAATCCAGGCGTAGTTTTAGATAAAAATGCGGACAGGCGAACGGACGGACAAAGGTGAATCTACAGATCAACCATCCCATTTTCGGTGAACCAAAAAAAGACTTGTACTTAATCAATAATGCTTATGTATCTTCAAAATTATTTGGTATTCCTTTCTGTCAATTTCTTTTTTCTAATACGTTGTGTTGATGAAAATTTTTTTAATAACACTGATTTAAATTGTCGAAACCTATGTTTGTCATTTTAACCAAATTAGGTATTCCGTTGATTTTTGGCTAACATGGCTAGAAGAATGTATATTAATTCAACAAGCTATAATACAAAAACGATAAAATTTATGAAGAAATAGTAATATCACAAAAACAGGCAATTCTGGATAGTAGCAACCAGATACCCATACACTAATTATTATTATAATTTGAATACCCCACTTAAAGCTAGCCGACGCATATGTCACAACGCATATATAGCGACGAAAAAAAAATCGTAATGTTAATATGAACATCAACTCGTTGATTTCAGCTGCTCAAGAAGATTGCGATATTAATAAAACTTTAATTTCCTCTCATTCTATTCCGCTGTTTCCTCAACTGTTTATCATATATATATATATATATATATATATATATATATATATATATATATATATATACATATGTATATATATAACTACTTAATTGACTCACATAAAATTAATATACAAAAGTATAAATTTATGCGTAAACTTTAATTATTTACTTCAAAATTGCTCAATACGTAGGTAGAGCTAGTTAGTAAGTTATAAAATATATATGGCGATTAAGCTACACTGAATATTCCGCGTTTCATCCACTGTAGGAGAGTCCTAGAGTGGATGAAGCGCG
The DNA here is from genome assembly GCF_053919585.1 of Euprymna scolopes. Classification (NCBI taxonomy): domain Eukaryota; kingdom Metazoa; phylum Mollusca; class Cephalopoda; order Sepiida; family Sepiolidae; genus Euprymna; species Euprymna scolopes. The sequence goes on along the minus strand of NC_136495.1, from coordinate 29,128,969 downwards.
GAATATTCAGTGTAGCTTAATCGCCATATATATTTTATATCTTACTATATGTATATATATATATATATATATATATATATATATATATATATATATATATATATATATATATATATAGTGTTATAATGGAATAAATCCAGAGGAAATCCGGGTATGAGAGCTCAATGTGGTAAACAGAGCAATAAGATAAAAATTATAACACGGAAATTACATAATTGTCGATGCAATAATTTATTTCAACCTTATGGTATTTTCAAGCATCTAAATCAGACAATTACATTTTTGATACTGAAAAAAAGAAAAGAAAAGATCCGGCTTCGACCCTCAAAAAACCAAAGGTGGTGGTAGTAGCAATCCACTTAATACATTTTATAGAGAGGGTGGTAGGGATTTAAAAAAAATAAAAATTAAAAATTAAGAATAACAAATAAAAATATTAGATTAGACACTTATAAGCGGCAGCTCGATGTAACCATAGACACACACTCACACACACACGCAACACATACACATACACCTACACCCACATACACACACACACGCCTCTAAGATGTACGTTCTGACATGTAAATGTCTTGACACGCGTTTACTAACTTAGGAAGAGAGGGGCGAAAGTATACGGATCTATAGTGAAAGAAATAGAACAGCGCGTAATGGAAAAAAGAAGAAAAAAAGAGGAAGAAAAAAAAGAGGAGGCAGTGATCTAATCTTAACTGTCATATAAGTGTAGAAACTCTGAGAAAAGTCAGGGAAATAAACTGGATGTTTGTACACGCGTCCTATAGTTAATTGAGTCATGGAAAGTAGGTCTATTAAAAGATAAATAAATCAATAAAAATATTAATGAAAAAAAAAAAAAAATTATATCTTAGAGGCGTGGGTGTGTGTATGTTATATATATATATATATATATATATATATATATATATATATATATATATATATATATATATATATATATATATATTCGAGCACATTTGATTAAACACGACTGAGTTCTTTTTTACCAGTATCCTTGCATTAGTTTTCAATTTGCCGGGGAAGGGCGTCTTTTTTTGGCTGGCATATTGTATATTATGGCGCCCAGTAGTTATTGTTCAGTCATCTTCTTCTCAAGCCCTTTTAATTGGTGCATGCGATCGTCATCGTGTTTTTGAAAGATGGTGATCTTTAAATTCATAATTTTTTCTTACATTACAGATTTTTAAATAATCTTCATGAAATGAATTTTTGTTTGGCAATTTACCAGGAGAAGGCTGACACTAGAGCACTGGCTGCAACTTTTACTAATTCATTTCTAAATGATGGTTCAGTTCAAGAAGCAAATCTTATAGAACATCAGTTTTATGGTCTTCGTAATCTATCATGAGGACGATTAATAAGAAAAACGGAAACATTCTCTCACCAAGTTCATTCTACACAATAATATTCATCCTATAAGACAACATACGATTGCTGCCGTACAAGATAGCCTTGATGGTGTAGCAAATGCGTCACGTCTAAAACTTTAAAATTATGTTTCTTTCCTGCGACTTTATTGAAGATTTTTACGAAAGGATCTTAGTTTGCATACTAAAAGATTAACCTTGTTCAGGAGTTGAAGCAAAATGCTGATCTTTTATGTCACACAATGAGCCGAAGCAAACATAGACATTGATTTTTAATATTATTTTTTTTAAAAAAGTACTTTTGGTCGACTGGACTATTCATGACAGAGAGAATCGTGAATTTAAGAGTACAATTCGAAATATCTAGAAAGTCATTGTTTGTGCGCTTCATGGATGAATCAGTAGTCAGTATGCCTTCAAAGATTATGAGGGTTAAAACGTAAGCGATAGAGAAAGGATTAGCGAGTTTACGCGCTTCAGCTGGAATGCGTTAATGATGTAGACATATATAAGAAGGACGAAATCAACTGCTACACTGTGTTCGATACGAGAATTTACTGTAATAACCATATGTTAAACGATTAATTTCACGAAAACTCCTTGAATACTCGCCATCTTGTCGTGCGAATTAAACTCATTAGATTATTTCCATTAGCTATATATAAAGTAATATATCAAGGATGATGATCCAAGCAAAATATATCACGTGTAAGACAACATCGACACGGTGTTTAATTAGCCTAATAAATTCGTAGAATTTGGACGAACAAATTATGGCAAATAGGCACGTGCCTCGTGGATCATATAGCTGAAACTGTATTAAAATTAATTACAATAATAAAACTTAAATATAAATCATATACTTGAAAACTGAACACAATTTTATGTGATGTATTTACTTTTAAATTTTACAGCTGTAAACAAACACACTTTAAAAAAAATAGGCGAATTATAATAAATCGTAAATCGTAATATATATATATATATACGCATGTATATATATATACGCATGTATGTATATATATATATATACATGCATGCATATGTATAGTCTTATTTTACAGTCGACTTACGATTAAAATTTAGAGAGAAATCAACAAGAACATACGAGGTAACTAAATTTATATGTCTGAAATGTTATTTAAATATTGAATGCAAATCATTATTCTTTAAATTAAATAATGCATTCGTTTAATTAGAATTTTAGCTGTGATTAATATTTATTTTAATTACGTTACCCCTAAAAACACCGTTTATATATAAAATATATATGGCGATTAAGCTACACTGAATATTCGGCGTTTCATCCACTCAAGGATTCCTCAGGCTTATGCGCATAAGCCTGAGGAATCCTAGAGCGAATGAACCGCCGAAAATTCAGTGTAGCTTAATCGCCATATATATTTTATAAATTACTAACTAGCTCCACCTACGTATTGAGCACTTTTGAAGTAAATTCTTAAAGTTTACGCATAAATCTATACTTTCGTATATAAATATTATGTGAGTAAATGAAGTAGTTATATACATATATTTATATATATTATATATAATATATATATTTTATATATATTTATATATATTATATATAATATAAATATTATACATATATATTATATATAATACACATACGTATATATATATACATATATATAAATTTTATTTATACAAACATTAATGGCTACATATGTGCATACATGTTTCTGTAATCACCCACGTTGTGGGATTACGTCTTCAGGCCAAGAACTACCTTTAAAAGTGACATTTCCACCAAATACATTTTTCTATTTCGTTTATCAAGTTAAAAATACAACCTGGGTGGGAGTCAAAAAAAAAAACGGTAAAAGGATGAGTGAGGTCTTTGAAGATGATAAACATCTTTTTTCTTTTCCCCTTCCCCCATCTAACCTAACTTTTGGCTTTTTATGGAATAGGGTAATTGAGAGTTTAGTTTTCTTGTCTTAGAGTCTGTAAGTTAATAACCTTAGCTATGGTCAATCAAGTACTGACCGGTGCCTTTTTAATCTACCTCCACCCACACATACACGCAACACACACATAACACATCCATACACAGACACTGCCAACACACACATACACACATTAATCCATATATTCAAAAGCGAATCCATGCTGAACGCTCTTTGTTTTATTTACTGAAACTAGACAATGATTCTGAAACTACGTAGAAGATAAAGTAAAAGTTACATTAAGGTAAATAAAAAATAAAAATAAATAAAAATAAAATACATAAATAAATAAATAAATAAAAAATAAATAAAAAATATAATAAAAAAAAAGTATAAAAATAAAATTAAATTAAAACAAATAAACCAACAAAATGTGAATAAATATAAACCCGAAAGTTATCTAAACCCCACATGTACCTATATGCGTGTATCAATACACTTATGAATGTCTACATTTATCTACACCCGCGCACATATACACACACACATTACAGACATACAGTGACAAATAATAGTATTTTTCTTTACTTATGTAGCGTGGTAACTTCTTCGTATATGCAATATTATGCTACCCGACTACAGACGGGTGTATATATATATACACACATACATACACATATATACATATATATATACATATATATATATATATTTATATATACATACATATACATATATATATATACAAACACACACATACCTACATACATAAATATATACACATATACACATATATACATATATATATACATATACACATACATACATATAAACACACACACAACAGACATACATATACATACCCACACATACATACATATATAACATATATATAAACAACATTCGGACATCCATACATTTTTGTAATCTATATTGTTACAACAATTCTATACGAGGCAGCCTATTCTAATAGTTCAGAAATATACGTGTGTATACATACATCTACATACAATAGACACAGAGACACATCCACATACAAACATACACACATATATATAGATACATATATATATATATATATATATATATATATATATATAAAACATACAAACATACATGCATACGTAAAATACACTTATATATCCAAAATCACACAAATATAGACATATATATATATATATACATATATATATATATATATATATATATATATATATATATATATACATGTATAGATGTACCGTGCCACCAAATGATATATCTAAAGTAGAAACAGACATGAATACATCTACTATATAAATTCACCTTTTCTATCAAACTCCACACGTCTAGTTATGTTTCATGGCCCCATCCGCTTGTTACACTTTCCTAAGTTGTAGGTTTTTACCGTAAAAATTGACACTACGTAAAAATTTATATTGAATTCAGCATGAAGTTCATAGGGGTATCCTCATATTTAACAAAAATTCTTTCGATGGTAAGGCAGATATACATAAGATGTATCACGCTACAATAATAATATATAATAACATATGACAGAAATCAGAGTATTTAGGTTATACAAACCTAGTATATAAGCTTATATATTGTAGTACTTACCTTCATCTTTGTTTATTCACTCTAATACCCTTATCCCCTTTTCTTCCATTCCCCCTTCATTCCTTACTTTCTTTCATCTATTTATTTATTCTATTTTTTTTTTATATATATTAATAAATTATTTTTCCTACCCGGGTATATAAAGATCATATATCCATACATGCACACACCCAAAAATATCCATATGCATACATTATTACGAGCTTCACTCAAAACGATCTATTACTCATTTAGTTCAAATATACCTTCATACAGGTACTTATTTCGGTTAGTAATACCATAACTGCTCGATGAAGTAGAATATTAAGTGACTTACGTAACTTTTTCCGGGTATCAATGCGGACGCTGGACTCTGCAGAGGCAACAGATCTCGTTGGACTTTATATCATTCATAATTTAACGAACGATAATATTATTGATAGAAGGGACATGGGCCTATATCGTGATGATGGGCTGATAATAGTGAAGAATGCTACAAGTGTTAAATGCGATCAGATTAGGAGAGCAATCCATAGGGACATGAAAAATTTTGGCCTAAAAGTAGAAGTTAATGCTAACTTAAAACAGGTTGATTTCCTTGACGTTACTTTAGATCTGGATTTGAATGCTTATAAACCATATATGAAGGATAATGCTAATCCTATTTATATACACCCGCAGTCTAACCATCCACCATCCATTATTAAACATATTCCGTTATCTATTGAAAGTAGAATAAGTAACAATTCATCTAATGAAGTAACTTTCAATAATTGCAAAGCTATTTATAATACAGCACTTAAAAATAGTGGATATAAGGACATAGAGATAAAATATAAAGTAAATAACACTAGCACAAATGGATCTAGAAATCGTGGTAGGAAAATTATTTGGTTCACACCCCCCTTTAACATTATGTTGAAAACAAAACTTGGTGCAAAATTTTTACAACTTATTAATAAGCATTTCCCACCAAATAATATATTACATAAAATATTTAATAAAAATACATTAAAATTAAGTTACAGCTGTAGTGATAATTTGGAAAGGATTATAAAAAAGCATAATGGAAGAATTTTAAAGACGACTAATAGAGAAGGGGAGAATACTAGTGCAAACACTGCGGTGAATAAATGTAACTGTAAAAAACCTGAGGAATGCCCAATAAAAGATGAATGTCTGACCTCATCGGTGGTATACCAAGCAAGGATATTCCCGGTGGAGAACCCGAGGGACGAAAGATTCTACATAGGGAGTACCCAAATGACTTTCAAAAATAGATTCTATGGACATACACGCTCGATGAATAATCAAACATATGAAAAGGACACTTCCTTATCGTTATATTACTGGAAATTAGTTAGAGAAAATAAAACACCTAGTATAGAATGGAATATTATTAGAAGGGCTAATACTTGCCACTCATTGAACTCACCATGTCTATTATGCTTATCAGAAAAACTTGAGATAACTAGGTTTAAAGACCGAGAAAATTATTGAATATTAAACAAGAAACTGCTATATCCTGCAAACATTTCAGAATACACGCTCTTAAGGAACTCTAAATTAGGATAATGGAACTGCTATAAGTACAACTAACCCCCCATCAAATAAGCCCCCCCACAAAGAGGATAAGTGAGGTCGCAACTATAATCATACCCATATGGGTTACGTAAGTAACTTAATATTCTACTTCATCGAGCAGTTATGGTATTACTAACCGAAATAAGTACCTGTATGAAGGTATATTTGAACTAAATGAGTAATAGATCGTTTTGAGTGAAGCTCGTAATAATGTATGCATATGGATATTTTTGGGTGTGTGCATGTATGGATATATGATCTTTATATACCCGGGTAGGAAAAATAATTTATTAATATATATAAAAAAAAAAAAAAATAGAAGAAATAAATAGATGAAAGAAAGTAAGGAATGAAGGGGTAATGGAAGAAAAGGGAATAAGGGTATTAGAGTGAATAAGCAAAGATGAAGGTAAGTACTACAATATATAAGCTTATATACTAGGTTTGTATAACCTAAATACTCTGATTTCTGTCATATGTTATTATATATTATTATTGTATCGTGATACATCTTATGTATATCTGCCTTACCATCGAAAGAATCTTTGTTAAATATTAGGATAACCCTATGAACTTCATGCTGAATTCAATATAAATTTTTACGTAGTGTCAATTTTTACGGTAAAAACCTACAACTTAGGAAAGTGTAACAAGCGGATGGGGTCATGAAACATAACTAGACGTGTGGAGTTTGATAGAAAAAGTGAATTTATATAGTAGATGTATTCATGTCTGTTTCTACTTTAGATATATCATTTGGTGGCACGGTACATCTATACATGTATATATATATATATATATATATATATATATATATATATGTCTATATTTGTGTGATTTTGGATATATAAGTGTATTTTACGTATGCATGTATGTTTGTATGTTTTATATATATATATATATATATATATATGTATCTATATATATGTGTGTATGTTTGTATGTGGATGTGTCTCTGTGTCTATTGTATGTAGATGTATGTATACACACGTATATTTCTGAACTATTAGAATAGGCTGCCTCGTATAGAATTGTTGTAACAATATAGATTACAAAAATGTATGGATGTCCGAATGTTGTTTATATATATGTTATATATGTATGTATGTGTGGGTATGTATATGTATGTCTGTTGTGTGTGTGTTTATATGTATGTATGTGTATATGTATATATATGTATATATGTGTATATGTGTATATATTTATGTATGTAGGTATGTGTGTGTTTGTATATATATATATGTATATGTATGTATATATAAATATATATATATATATGTATATATATATGTATATATGTGTATGTATGTGTGTATATATATATATATACACCCGTCTGTAGTCGGGTAGCATAATATTGCATATACGAAGAAGTTACCACGCTACATAAGTAAAGAAAAATACTATTATTTGTCTCTGTATGTCTGTAATGTGTGTGTGTATATGTGCGCGGGTGTAGATAAATGTAGACATTCATAAGTGTATTGATACACGCATATAGGCACATGTGGGGTTTAGATAACTTTCGGGTTTATATTTATTCACATTTTGTTGGTTTGTTTTAATTTAATTTTATTTTTATTCTTATTTATTTATTTTTTATTTTTTATTATATTTTTTATTTATTTTTTATTTATTTATTTATTTATTTATTTATGTATTTTATTTTTATTTATTTATATTTTTTTTATTTACCTTAATGTAACTTTTACTTTATCTTCTACGTAGTTTCAGAATCATTGTCTAGTTTCAGTAAATAAAAAAAAAAGAGCGTTCAGCATGGATTCGCTTTTGAATATATGGGTGGAGGTAGATTAAAAAGGCACCGGTCAGTACTTGATTGACCATAGCTAAGGTTATTAACTTACAGACTCGAAGACAAGAAAACTAAACTCTCAATTACCCTATGCCATAAAAAGCCAAAAGTTAGGTTAGATGGGGAAGGGGAAAAGAAAAAAGATGTTTATCATCTTCAAAGACCTCACTCATCCTTTTACCGTTTTTTTTTTACTCCCACCCAGGTTGTATTTTTAACTTGATAAACGAAATAGAAAAATGTATTTGGTGGAAATGTCACTTTTGAAGGTAGTTCTTGGCCTGAAGACGTAATCCCCCAACGTGTGTGATTACAGAAACATGTATGCACATATGTAGCCATTAATGTTTGTATAAATAAAATTAATATACCTGCTCTGTTCACTAATTGAGCACTATTTTGGTAGACACATATTGTTTCATTGGATGTACTTCTAGGAAACTAAACTCTACTGGCTATATATATATATATATACATATATATACATATACATATATCAGAGTGTAAGCGCTTTAATGAAAGATCAGATAAATAAAATTTCTTTAATTGAGGATATAAAAAATGCTGATGCGAATGGAATTAATATACACTAAAGGCGTATTTTTTATTTAAACTAGCCTTGTATCATATTATATAAGCCAGGATTTTGGGGTAAAGTTTTTAAACGCAAATTTTTAACAGTTACAGATGCGTAATTTTAAAAAATATTTTGCATTTTCCCACCTTCTATATTACGATTATAGAACGGTATATATATATATATATATATATATATATATATATATATATATACATATATAATAAAATTTTAGTCATTCAACTTATTTAAAAATTTATGACGTGAAGTTTCTTAGTTTCAGATCAGAATATTTGTATTATTCTATGTAAGACAAAGAATATATTAGAAATATGTTAACTCCTTATTTTATAGGATTTCGATGTCTACCATCTCTTCAGAAGAGAAAATATTAGCAAATAGTTATAATGGTTTGCACCTTATTCGCTAAATTCAGTGAGACATGGAAAATCACAATTTAAAATTGATAAAGTAATTAAAAGTCATAGAGTAAGGGAAGTTAAAGAAAAAGATACAAAAGTCAACATCCAAATTGCATGGTAAAATCCGAAGTGAGTGCTTTTGAAAGCAGTGTGGTAAAATGATCCAAACTGTACTTTGAGTAATCCCCATCACAATGTAATGGTCCGAATTAGGCATTTTCCTGGAGCAATTATATAAACAAAAAACATGCTTACGGAAAATGCATTATTATGATAACTATACTTGTGCACTTTTGACATAAAGCTTTAATGTATGTGTTTTAGATATTAGTGGAGATAGACTCTAAGAAGATAATTACTTTCGAAGTCGTACATCGCTTGAAGGGATCAGTAATTGAATTATTGACAAGACTACGTTGAATATGGTGATGGTTATGGAGAAAATATACTCTGAAGCATAATCGTCATTCCTTACAAATGGTATCACTTTTATTTTCGAAGCTCTACAGCATTTGGAGTAAAATGTAATATTGTTTAGAATTGAGAACGACCCTTTTATATCGAATATATAAATGCAGATTCACGAAAAATACTGAGTTAATAAAACCGAATATTTCTCCTCAATCTGTGTTAATTTTTTTTCTGTATAAGAATGTCGTTCCAAAAATAAATCATATTTTTGTTGCAGCTTACTACATAGACATGTCATATTTTAAAATGCCACATTCATTGCTCGGAATTGAGTATCGTCATTGCTCATGGAAAGAGAGTGCCTCAAAATGTAGAGTTGAATATTATTTTGACACAAGTAGTTGGAAGTTACTTATTAGAATGTAAGATAGAAATTATAAAAAAAGTGCTTGGAAAACCCAAATTTAGATATAGTATTGATTCTAATCCGCAGTTATATATCAGTTGTGCCAATTTAGTTATTTTTTCTTCGGAATATAATCTTATTACGTCTCTATATTGCAGATAGATATTAGTATTGCATCAAGTTTTTATGGGCAATAGTAGTAGAAGTAGACGGGCAATTATCTATTAGCAAAAAAAAAAACAAAAAAAAACAATTCTTTTCCTCCGTTTATATGTAGTATAAGTAAAGTCCCCATCAGTATGTAAGAATTTGTTCTAACGACTAACCACTAACCAAAACACCAACTTAATCACTTTATATTCCACAGCTCATTCAGGATTCTTTTATGCTGAGACACTTTACGAAAACGCCATCTTATATACTACTCTATAAAATCTAGTGAAAGTTCCTATTAATAATTAATCTAAGCACAGGAAAATCCATCTAAATACAACTACGTGCAAATATCACTCTATCATTCTCTCTAACTCTTTTTACCTTCTTTCCCCATTCTCTTTATATATTTTTATCATTTCCTCCCATGTTTATTAACTTGCTGCCCAAAACTGTATTTTTATCCAAATAGTATTTACTCCATACTTTTCTACTGGACCATTGTAAATTATTTAGCATTTTCCATCTTTAGAAATAACCTCATCTTATTCCGAAAGACGGCGTGGAAATTAAATCAACTCTTCATAGAAATATGATACAACTTTGGCGTCACGTAGACATTTTATTGATCGCCACTCTTAACTATTGAGACACCATTCTCAAGGCTCCTAATTCAATAAAATACGTACCATTCTGACGTAAGTCTTCCGCAGCCATTTGCTTTCTAATATTGGAATAGTCTTGGAAAATGGATAAACTGATAAGGAACATCAGCAGTAAAACTTGGAATATATTTGTGTCGCAAAAATGCAATAATTAAAAGTGTGCTTTTCATGTAATGATGTCAAGTCTATACTTTAAAATGTAAAAAACAACAATATTTAAATAAAAATAAAAACAATAATCCCCATCATCCCTACTCACTTGAACTTGCACTCTGACTTTCACCTCTTCCCAGCCATGAAGTTGTTTTTGAAAGGAGAGCGTTTCCCAGATGATGCAGCCTTGATTTCTGAAGTCACGTCGTGGTTGGACGACCAACCTGGGGTATTCTTCAAAAACGTCTCCGGAGCTGAATCATACGATGGGAGAAATGCATAACTCTGGGTGGTTCATGTGTAGAAAAAACGAATAACTGTGCCAAGTTTCGTTGCTCTACTGCTATGGGAAGTGGGTCAGGGGCATCACTTATTGCACGTCCCTTGTATGTATATATATATCTGTATATGTTTATCTGTATGTATATTATATATATAAATATATATAAATATATATATTTATATATGTGGGCATGTATATACAAGTCACAGAAAAGCATTCCATTCAAGGCATGAAAATTGTTAAACAAAATGTTTTTACTATTATTAAAAATACTATTATTAAAAATAAAGGTAGAAGATTCAATTTGAAATTTATTTATGTTCAAAGTGCACTTTTATAAATTTCACAAAGTAAGGTATAAAAATTAAATACCTTACTTTGTAAAGTGTATAAAAGTACACTTGGAAGATAAATAAATTTCAAATTGAATCTTCTACCTTTATTTTTAAAGCCTATAGTAAAAAACATTTTGTTTAACAATTTTCATGCCTTGGATGAAATGTTTTTCTTACTTGTATCGTATCTTGTTAAGATTATATTTTATCTAATTTATTAATTTGGATTTTAAAAAATGAATGTAGTTTTGCATGTATTTATACAAACTCTCCTACTCTCTATTCCAGTTTGTATTTCTTCTCACACCACACCTCCTTTTTGCGAAACCCTCTTTGTATTATTACAGGTCTGATATTCTCTCAGTTTCAGTTTGTATTTCTCCTCACACCACAACTCTTTTTTGCAACTCCCTCTTTGTCATACATGTCAGAATAATGAGAAAATCTGAATTGTTTTAACAAAAACTTTAAAATAACGTTTTAGATTAAATTTTTAAAAAACTTCTTTCAGAATAGACAATCTTTACAATTTAATAAGGAACATATTTCATATAGGTTTCATTAAAAATATTCATTAAATAACGAGAAGCAGAGAGATGTAAATTTGAAAAGGACTGTATAACTGGTTACGCTCAATAGTAGTCCTCCCCAGCGAATGTTTTTATTATTGTTATTCTTTTATTATTCTTATTATTTAAAACATTTTGTGTCCTGCTCTTTCGCGCTTTACTAATATATATATATATATATACATCCGAGGTGGAACGATTAAATTCTCGCTATAGAAAAGACTACGTGGTTCATTTTCCGTTTGATAAGAACCGGATTTCCTTTTTTGTTACTATCTGCTAGTTTGCGATATGTGTACTAATCACAAGGGAGATAAGAGATTTCTATCTCTTCTGAAAGTTACATACTGTTCAACGAGCAGATCAGAGATGCGCCGCTGTACAAATTATGCTCTCTACCGATCAAAGTTATGAGAGCAAGGCCATTACCAGCAGCCTTATAAAAGATTTTGCCCACCCTAAATACATGATTAATGATCGCTGTCAGAGAGCGCGGAGTGGTAAGCCGTTCTTGCGATAACGCAAATCCATCTGCAATATTTACTTTAATAATCTGCAGAACGCTAAGAAATCTCGAGACATTCGTTTCATTCGGAGCCCAGGTATCACCAAAGTCTATTGTTTGTGATCGGTCGTTAATGATAATCGAGGTTGGCATTACTTGTAAGACATAATTAGAAAAAGAAAATAAAGCATATGGATGGTTTACAAATGAGGAAACACATGTGTGATGTGAAATTCATTTCTTATTTTTTTAAACTCATGAAAAAGTTATTGAGTAAAAAAAAAAATCTCTTAGTTATATGTGATTCAGGTCCCAGTTAATTGAAACGTAACAAGTGTTACTTTGCTAATGAATATATTTCATTCAATTAGTCGTACACATGTCTCTATTTAAATACAAAATAAACTATCAAGGTAATATATATATATATATATATATATATATATATATATATATATATATATACATATATATATATATATAAAATGAACGTATCTGTGTGCATGTGTGTCTGTTTGTATGTACACTTCCCTACGCAATAACTGTCAATTTTAAGTCTACAGACTCAAAATTTTATATACACTGTACTGAGATTTGGGGAAATCTTTGCCATCTGTTTTCGGCCAGAATTTGGCTGTTAAGGAGTCAAAGCTCAATGATTTGACATTTGAGAATTAATCTCCTCCGCCATGTGTGGTCTAAACACTTGAAATTTTGGATATAGGTTTCTTGGACATAGATTTAACTAAATAACCTGATTTGAGCCAACAACAATAAATGTTAATGGGTCATAATAGAGGTCAAAGTAAAAAAAATGGACCTCTGACGTCTCTACAAAATTACTCAGACAATTTCTGGTCTAAAATTTGAAATTTTACATAAAGGGTATTCAGAGGTATTACAAGCTTTTTAATCGGTTTGGGTCGAAACTTTTATGTTACCAATATATAAATGTATGTATGTATGTATGTATGTATGTATGTATGTTTGCATGCCTGCCTAAAACTTTTGATAGAGGGGACGGATTTTACCAAGGTCAGTATCGTTTTGAAGTCCGACCTTTCAGACGAAAATATAGAAAAATTGGCTAAAAACAGTAATATTTCACCTTCACGTGCGAACTTTTCTAAGGGGGGGGGTCTTCGCAGATATTTTTAAAAGTCATCCTCTCCTTTCCTTTGTCTAGCCTTAATTTTAAAAAAAATGTCACTTCCGGTTTGGCGGTGGTAGTAACAGCATAGCCGTCAGGTTTTTCCTCCGTTCTTTTCCTCCTTTGCGGTACGAGTTCGAGCCTGCTTTCCTACTAGCAATTTTTTTTTGCTTATTTTTTTGCTCAACAGACACATCCAAACACCCGGGCAACGCCGCGTTTAAATGTTAGTATATATATATATATATATATATATATATATATATATATATATATATATATGAACATGTGTGAAACTCACTATGTATCAGTGTCTGTTTGTCCGTTTCTATTTTTTAAAGTGCATCTGTAACTAGACGCGACAAGGCAGAGTGGCGCGAGGCAAATTAATTAGTTTACCATTGTTTTATATATATATATATATATATATATATATATATATATATATATATATATATATATATATATACTAGCATGGGTGTCCGGCGTTTAACCTATATCTAACATTTCAAGTATTTGGACCCAAAATTGTTGGAGGAGTTTTGTAGAGTTCTCAAAGGTCAAATCGTTGAACTCTGACCCCTTAACACCTAAATTTCTGGCCGAAATCCGATCACATATATTTTTCCTAATCTCAGTACCCTGTATATCAAATTTCGTGTCTGTAGATTTAAAATTGGCAGAATTATTGCGTAGGGAAATGCACACAAATACACAGACGTACACACACACACTTTCACGTTTATAGATATATATAGATATAATCCAGTAAAAATAGGTTCGAAAGAGTTAAAAATTTAAAAAATGTTACATAAAAGGTAAAAGTAGGTCTAAGTGAATTTCTACGCATGGGCAAATATGTTTATACGTTAGAGTCGCTCATTTTAAATATCGATTGTTCAAACCTTACCGATCAAGTTTGGAGCGCTAAATGGTCTGGTTTCGATTCTAACTGATGCCAAGCCAATCATATAAAAAAAAAAATTCAGAAGTTTCTACTACGTATTAGGTACAATATAATGACCAAAAGAAAAAATTTGCTCCGTAACGAAAATATCAAAACGAGCTGACAGACAATAGCATATTTAATAGTATTTTATAATCGGCAAACGTCGGGCATCCTGTTAGTCTAAGCTACTGATTGGTTTAACTCAATATGAAATAAAGTGGCACAAACAAAATAAGATCCTAAAGATATTACATGAAAAAAAAACGCCTTTTTCCATTTTACTTATCTTGATTTTTCATCTATCCGTTGCTGTTTTTTGCAAATAGCATATTTCCACAGAGACTGGATTGGACTTACTTCATTGATTTCCCGGTTCCTTTTTTATTCTTGTATTTCAATTCTCTCCGCAAAGAATACACTAGTAATTGAATAACGTGATAACATATTGATTATTTCGCGGCCATTGTTGTCTGAAAAACATATACTTATATCGTTTTTGTTTTTCACATTTTCACCGCTTTACTCTTCTACTACGAATTTAATGTAATACGTTGGATTTACATATAAATAAATCTAGGATGTGACTTACACATACTAATGAATCGCAATGTTCCTTTTCTCTAGTTTTTTTTTCTGATTATTTAAAATTAAAAAAGTTAAAGAAATAAATTATTTGAATTAATACGCACACACACACACGCGTGCACAAACACACACATACACACACACATATATATAAATATATATATATATATATATATATATACATATGATGATGCCAGACAAGTGCCACTCCCTCAGACACTTAAAGTCCATGATTCCAAAAATGACTTCCATCCCTACAGGTCCATGTTAATAGACAAATGCCTGAGGGAGTATCTATACACAGATGATGTTAAAGAGCCTTAGCTTTGTACGACAGCAAAGTCTCTCTCTCCGTTCAAAATGTTGAGATCAAGCAACAAGCAAGAGCAAGATAGCCAGCAACAAATTAAACTGCAGACCAGCTTAATGCGAATACTGGTCTCCCGATTTATTTTTTTTTCATATCAGAGATTTGCTTCATCTCTAAATGTTGCCTTCACCACGGCTTACGGGAGTTCTCTCCACCACAACACACATATAGAAACACAAATATACAGGGTGCTAGTTATTGGTTTACCCCGAAAAAGGATTCATTCGCCCCTTGAAAGGTCTTGTTTTTAATCCTTCAGGGAGACTAGCCACCCTCCTCACAAAACAAGTCTGGTGGGGGAACCAGTTTAGTCGCCGGTGACCCGACCATGAGGAAGATAGTACTGGGTTACATGGTACCAGTAGCATATGACATGACCTGACATACATACATACATAATACATACATACATACATACATACATACATGATGATTGCAACGTCTTGTCAGACGAGCGCCACTCCCTCAGACGCTTCGTGTCCACGAGCCGAAAAATGACTCCCATCCCTACAGGCCCATTTTAATAGACACATGCCTGAGGGAGTATCTATGCACAGATAATGTCACAGATTCTTAGCTTTGTACGAGACCTAAGTCTATCTCTCGGTTTGAAATGTTGAGATCCAGCAACAAGCAAGAGCAAGATAGCCAGCAACAAGTTAAATTGCAGACCAGTTAATGCGGGTACTGCTCTCCCGCTTTATGGTTTTTTTTAAATCAGAGATTTGCTTCTCCTATAAAGGTTGCCTTCACTACGGCTTACGGGAGCCCTCTCCACCCCAACACACATATACAAACACACACATATACACGGTGCTTGCTGACCGTTGACCCAGAAAAGGGTTTCATTCACCCTTTGAAAGGTCTTGTTTTTAATCCTTCAGGGAGACTAGCCACCCTCCTCACCTAGCTAGTCTGGTGGTGGAACCAGTTTAATCGCCGGTGACCCGACCATGAGTCAGGTAGTACTTGGTTACATGGTACGAGTAGCATATGACATGACAAATAGAGATACTAAAGTAAAACAAATAATAAAAAAAAGAATGTAAGAAACGCTTACCCTTGAAGTCTCAGTTTGGGAGCAGGCAGCAGACAGGCGAACCACATACTAGTTGAAGGTAACATCTTCATACGCTTTGACGTTAGAACCTAACTCCTCAACCCTAACCCTACACACTCTATTCCCTAACACCAACATGAAAATGAATAAATAAATAAATACACGGGTAGATAAGTAAATGAACAAATAGGAAAATAAATTAACTAATTCGCACCAAATCAACCCTGTTCTCCGCACCGGTGAACCTTCACCCCCATAAACCCACAACACACACAGAAAAGCCTACTTTTGCTGAAAGTTGGTTTTCGATTTTCATTATAAATTCCGCTTTCGAAAATAAGCGTTGTTGCCTGAGGTGTTCTCTAGTTACTAAATACTAGAAGACCGAAACATGCTCATGACTGTGTAGCAACAAATTACTGCTTATGTAAAGATATGCATGTGTGTGTATTCATACATATATGCGTGCGTACTCAGTTATAAACTTAATATTTCATATTCTAATTTAAACACTGTGCAATTAATTTAAAACCTTCGGAAAAGAGTAGAGTCACTTTTCGAAAATGTAGTGTCAAATTTTGGGTATCGATACTGGCTTAAACATAAAAATAAAACGAATTGTTGATAGAATTCCTTCCGGTTTAATGTTGCTGCGACACTTATTAGATAACTGTCTACATATTTTGTTTTATTTTTATGTTTAAGGTTATTACAGCGTCTCCAAATGTGACTTCATAATCCCGGCTATTTTTCGTATTGTAAGGTAACGCTCGACACTCCTTTTTATTTGAAAAGAATAAACGATTTAAATTAAGTCAAAACAGTACAAACTTTCACAGCTAAGTAGAAGAATTAATTATATTGCCTTTAATAACAAGGTTTTATACATGTATTTCTGACTATTGTTTCTTACGTCTTTCTATTATTCAACACAATATAGAATTCCTAATGTAAAAGGTTATTTATTAGTAGTAAGAATACTATTATAATCAAGAACGTTTCATTTAATCATGTGTCATAAAAACAAACATTTCAAATCGTAATCAGAAGTTTTATTTTGCTCTTTGTTAATATTAAAGAATGAATAAAATGGTTTTGTATTGCGCCCCATATACATCAGACTTTTAATAGTCATTAGAATTTTTGTTAAATTTTTATTATCGTCCGACTCCAAGATCGGAAGCCGTCATAAAGTTGACTGTTTGTAGTTTTTTTGTAATATGCGTTAATGGGGTCGTGAAAAAGACATTTCGCATTTTTTTCGATAATAATGTTTTTAAAAAAGTGAAAATCTCTTTCATGCAATAAATTTTAAACAGAGCTGCCAGTGACAAAATCATTGAATTAACTGTCTATTTTGTAAACTTAGAAAACTACAATCATCATCTTATTTATTTCTAAATTTAGTATTTTGTAAAATTTTCCGCAACGAGATTAAATGTTTAAAATTCATATAATTATACTTTTTTTTTAAAGTTAATAACTTCATTTAAAATTAATCTAAAATAATTATTACTAAGATTAAAATAATAAAAATCTACAAGGAATTCTGACTGAAAATCAGAACTTAAGAACGAGCATCTATTTTACGTTGACTGTAATTAGTCCATATTAAAACAAAGCCTACCGAGAACCAAATCAGTTTAAATACTTATTTACAAATATTTATTCGATTTTTTAGATGGAAGGTTGGGCTTAGCCTTATATTTAACTGGGCGGAGGGGAGTTTAGTCCACCTGTCTCCAACAGTCAGTTTCGGATGTCAAAGGACCATTTTACCGAGCAGCGGCGTGTATATATATATATATATATATATATATATATATATATATATATATATATATATATATATATATATATATATATATATATATATATTGAACAGCGCACCGGAAAGTTAAAATGAGGCGATTAATTCAGAAAATCACCAAGAATGGGGACAAATTATGGTATCCGAATTGAAAACTTTATCTGAAAGTAACACATACGAAATAGTGGCAAAACCAACAGATAAAATATAATTTATTCACGCTGGGGGTTTCCAAAAATATTACAGCTTCTGGCAGTGAAACTTTTAAAGCAAGATTTGTGGAAAAAGGTTTTTCACAAATTTCTGGAGTGGAATATTTTGCAACATTTTCACCAACGACAAATTTAACGACAATTAGAATTTTATTACAACTTGCCGCTCAATACAATTTTAAAATACATCAAATGGATGTAAAAAAAAATGTGTATTTAAATGCTCCGATTGATTGTGAAATCAACATTTACCCTCCAGAGGGGTTTAAAATAAAAAAATAAAAAGTGGGTGCGGAAATAAAATAAATAGTTATATGGACTTAAACAAAGTGCACCTAATTGGAATTTAACACTCCATAATTATTTAATAGAACAGGAATTCAAACAATGTCCCGTAGACGCGTGCATATATACCAAAATGTAGGTAATAAATTGTTGATTTTGGTTTTTTGGGTTGACGATATATTACTCGCCTCAAACTGTGACAACACTATAAAAGGTGTTCAAAATGAATTAAATAAAAAATTTAAAATGGCCGACCTTGGACGGCTGTCATGGTTCCTCGGTATAAAATTTACCTGTGAAACTATAACTATGCACCAATCACGATACATTGAAAACATTCTACTCAAGTTCGAATTACAAGATTGTAAGCCGCGTTCAACTCCCGTCGAAATGGACATAGATAAAAAAATATAGGGACCGAAACAATATCCATAGATAATCAAATATAAAGGAAAATGGTAAGGAGCCTCATCTACTTGATGACCGCAACAAGGCCTGACATATGTTACACTGTAACAAAGCTATCTAAACACTTATCGAAACCAACAATTAAAGACCTAAATCGGGCAAAACAAATCCTTCGTTACCTAAAAGGAACCAAGGAACAATCTTTAAGATTTAAAAAGTCTACATATCCTCTAAATTTAGAAGGATGATTCATATTCCGAATTGGCTAAATCTAAGAATAGAAAGAGTATAGCGGGGTATTGTTTAGACTGTCAAAGACTGGGCCGATGATCTCTTGGAAAACTAAAAACCAACAAATTGTTGTCCTTTCTATTTGTGAAGCAGAAGATGTGGCTCTTACTCATTCCGCGCAGGCGGAAATTGTTCTGAACACCCTTCTAAAATCTATTTAAAAACCAGATCTAAGAAAAAACCTATAGTACTTCATTGTGATAATCAGAACAGTACCTTATTAGCAAATAATTCTATCATTCATCAATGGTCAAAGAATATTGATATCAGATATAAATTTAATAAGGGATGAAATAAGGAAAAAAATCTATTACTCTTACTTATGTGACGTCTGAAAATTATATAGCCGAACTTTTTCACAATGGAAATTTTAGATTAGGTTACCTGGACGTGGGTCATATATATATATATATATATATATATATATATATATATATATATATATATATATATATATATATGATGAAAATAAGGGAAAAAGTATTCCGACAAAATAGAGAAATAAAAAGGAACAAACCATATTATGTGTTCATCAACGTTTCGTCTTTATTTCTAGACTTGTTGTTTCTTAATCTCATTCATCCAGAGGAAGACGAAAAAAAATAAAAAATAAAGACGAAACGTTGATGAACACATAATACGGCTTGTTCCTTTTTATTTCTCTCTCTTTCTCTCTCTCTCTCTCTCTCTCTCTCTCTCTCTCTCTGTATATACGTATATATAGACATGCACATAAATAATGAACAGTACATTGGGTCGCATCAAAGCCTGGTTTAATTGCTAGCAAAATACATTAATAAAAACGAAATCTGCATTAATCACAATATGGTATGAAAGCAAATTTTACGACAGAGCAATGTTAGGCGATCAGCTAGTATATATATATATATATATATATATATATATATATATATATATATATATATAAATATATATATGTATATATACATATATATATATATATATATATATATATATATGCGCGCAGCTACTATTGAGATTTTAGTTAGCTAATCAGCTTTCTAGTATCCACCGCGCCCTTCCTATCAGCTAATGCACATGCACGTATATGGAAAGGCCCATTTTATCTCCGGTTGACGTGATTCTTTGTGTGCGTTCTATTTTAGCCTGGATATCTAGTGTCTTGACCTGTTTTAAATCTAGGTTAGGTTTTTATGTTATATATATACACTTGTGCCCGATATTATTCATACCCCTCGGATCTTTGAGATTTCTATAAGAATATTGCTCAAACCAGAAAGTAGACAATATTAAAGGGATTTCAAACAATTAATCAAGCATAAGCATTTAATTTAAACTCAACAAATAAATAAATTATGCAAGTTTGAAACATTATACAAAGAAAAACAATAATGGCACTAGTTCAAAATTATTCATACCTCTCTTACTAATAGTCAATAGCATGCCCTTTATTCTTAATAACTGCCTGTAACCGTTTTGGATATTTATCAACAAGGTTTTTACAAGCATCAACACTGATTTTTGACCATTCTTCAATGCAGTAGTTCTCCAAATCCCTCAAATTTCTAGGTTTCCGCTTTTTAACCTCAGTTTTAAATATGTGCCAGAGGTTTTCGATAGGGTTCAGGTCGGGACTCTGGCTAGGCCATTCCAAAACATTAATTTGATTATCCTCAAACCATTTCTTGACTATTTTGGCAGTATGTTTTGGATCATTATCCTGTTGAAGGACCCAGTTTGGTCCTAAATGGAGCTTCTCCGCATCCTGTCTAATGTTTTTCTGGAGTATCTCCAAATATTGCTCCTTCTTCATGGTTCCATCTATCTTGACCAAACTACCTGGACCACTAGTCGAAAAGGAACCCCAAAACATTAGGCTACCACCACCATGTTTCACCGTGGGTATGGTGTTCTTTGGGTTGTAAGCTTCTCCTTTCTTCCTCCAAACGTAAGAAGCATCCATATGGGCAAACAATTCAATTTTTGTTTCGTCAGTCCACAAAATACTTGAGAAAACGGACTCTGGAGAGTTCACATGGGTCCTAGCAAACTTTAGACGTGCTGCAAGGTGTTTTCCGGTGTGCAATGGAGTCCTTCTTGGTCTTCTTCCTTTCAGACCATTTTCATGCAGAGTCCTTTGCAATGTTTGCCTTGATATTTTTATGCCAGAAGACTCCAGATTTTCTAAAATGTCCTTAGTAGTGGTGGTTGAATTTGCATTAACACTTCTTACAATATTCCTGGTGGCTCTAGCAGACAGTTTCCTTTTCCTTCCTCTACCAATCAAGTTGTTTGTTGTGTGGTGGCTCTGGAATTTTTTGATTATGCCCTGTACTGTTGCTGTAGGAACCTCAAATTTCTTGGAAATTGACTTGTAACCTAAACCATCCTTATGTGAATTCACAATTTTAATCCTAAGATCATTACTAAGCTCTTTTTTCTTCCCTATTCTAATAGTTTTTATTCTTTTATTGGTTTTCAGTTGATATCATTTTAATTTCTGAAAAATGCAAAAAACGAAATGAAATTAATCAAAGGTTGTATAAAAGCATTCAAAATAAGAATCAAACAGGAAACAAACAGTCAGAAACTCGATTAATACTGAAAAAATAAGGGGGTATGATTATTTTTGAACATTGCAGATTTTATAAATAGCTGTATATTTCTTTTATTACAAGTATCCCGAGATTTTAAAATGACGAAAATGATCAGAAGAGGTTTATTAAGAATATGTATCAATATGGACGTAAACAATAAATTCTTACAAAGTTACACCTAATAAACTCAATTTTCAAGAGGGGGGTATGAATAATATCGGGCACAAGTGTATATATATATATATATATATATATATATATATATATATATATATATATATATATATATAGTTATCCTACAGCTGATGCGAAAATTTAGAGATGATAATTAAAGCACATAATAACAAAATATTTAAGAAAAACAATGTAACCAACAAAAAATAAACAATAAAGAGTGGACACCATAACAAAAATAAAACTCACACAAAAGATACATACATAACAAGCAGAAATAATAATAATAATAATAATAATAATAATAATAATAATAATAATGATAATAATAATAATAGAATACCAACTCCGGACAACAACAGCCATACTAGCAATAAAAATAAAAAAATAATAATAACGAACAAGATAAATGCAACTGTAGATACCGCACACTTTGCTCACTTCAAAATAAAGGCCCAACCAAAAACATAGTTTACCAGGCCAAAATATATGCGAAAGAAACCCATATTAACAAGAAATATTACGTAAGTATTACTTCCTTACATTTCAAAACTCGATATTATGACCACAAAAGTACATTCAACAATAAAAATCACCTTATGAACACAACGTTAGCGAATAAATACTGGGAACTCAATGAAAGCGGACATTCGCCGATAGTCGAATGGAAAATAGTAAGACAAGCAAACACCTATAGAGACCTAGGAGACCTATGCAGATCATGCTTTCATGAAAGATTTGCTATCCTGTACTTTAAAGAACCCCAACATCTATTAAACTGTAGGAGAGAAATAGCGAACAACTGTGTTAATAGGATAAAATTTACTCTAGGATAGAGATGCAAAATCACTTTAAAACTAACAAAAACAATAGAAAATAAACAAATAAATCAATAGAATAAATAAACATGCATATACAAAAATTATCAATTATATATATGTATTTGTGAATATATATATATATTTGTATATATATATATATATATATATATATATATATATATATACATAAACCATAATAAAAACACCTAACCTAGATTTAAAACGGGTCAAGACACTAGATATCCAGGCTACATAGAAACCACACAAACAATCAGGTCAACCAGAAGTCAAATACACCTTTGTCCTATAAGTGCATGTCTATTGGCTGATAGGAAGGGCGCGGTGGATACTAGAAAGCTGATTGGCTAACAAAAATCTCAATAGAATGTGCGTATATAAAAACGACAGACAACCACTAAATTCGCGCATAATCCTGAAGAATCCTAGAGTGGATTAAACACGGAATATTCAGTGTAGCTTAATCGCCATATATATTTTATAAATTACTAACTAGCTCTACCTACGTATTGAGCACTTTTTAATTAAATACTTAAAGTTTACGCATAAATTTATACTTTTGTATGTTAATTATATGTGAGTAAATGAAGTATATATATATATATATATATATATATATATATATATATATATATATATATATATATATATATATATATAGCAATTCATAATACGTTTATAAGCAAATATTATTTTTAAACAAATACATGATTGTTTATTGGTCCCCCGACAAAAAGAGGGTGGATCTGTAAATTCATCCTTGGCCGTTTGTGATTTCGTTACTTCGTTCGTCCTCACTTTTCTCAATGAATACGCATTGGAGTTTTTGTAAATTTTGCACAAACATTAAACCTGACATCATAAAAAAGTAAGTGAACGGATATCCGTGATAAATGCGGTTGCCAAACACATAAGGTTACTTTTCGAGTAAAATGGCTATAATTGACACTTTTTAGCTCATTAGAAAACAATTGAGCCCTTGGATTTTTATAAAACTTTCTCAGAAGCTGTAACTGATTTCTATATAATTTTATTTTTCTACACTTCGCGCTAACTCTTGGGTGTGCCAAAGGAGCTCTTTAAGGACTAATTAAACACTCCAATTTGGGGACTATTTTACCATATTTTACCTGTGTAAGTCTATTCAGGTGTTTAGCATGGTGCTGAACTCAAATTTTAATATGTTAAGGGCTTGGATACTTTTGGGGCTAAATGGTGGGGGGCAAATGATGAACTTAATCATTTCCTTTTTGCATGGTGCAGAACTCAAATTTACATATGTTAAGGCTTAAAACTACACAGTTTGTTCATTTTCATCAGGAGTTGACGTTCCGCGTGTACTTTAATTAAAATGCTGAAATTAATCATCTTTTATGACTTGTTCACTGTGCAGTCACTTTTTTAAGATGATATTTCGATGTAAGTAGGCTTATAAATATTTATATTATTTTAAAAGTGAAACAACTCTTATATCACGGAAACACTTTTGATGTACATATCATGCAGCCAAGCGTAATCTAATGGCATTAGAATATATAATCGCATGTGTATCCTATGCAAACTCTACTCATCTATTTAACACAATGTTGAATAAAAAAGGAAAATGTATATAATTTTATGATGCCGTTTGTAATAATTTTTTTTTTGTAAGTAGCATCCATATATGAAGCCATATTACTACGCTGTATCAAAGATTAAATGTGCTAGGCCTGTTTCCATTAACAATGCCAACACTTGCAGTTCCAGCAATAAATAGAAGTAAGAATGAATAGATGTCTGAGATTGAAATATAACGTCTAAAAATGAGAAAGAGCATTTAGAAAGGATTGTGGTCATCACAAAACTTGATGACCTATACGCAATGCCAACGGTAGAGGAAAATACATTTGCAAACGAAAATATTGTAACTACGATAATCAGACTTTTTAACAAAAGCAAACGTTTAATGTGTGATTTAACATAAAAAACCCAAAGCCACATATTCTGTTCAAAATCCGATTAAAAATCTTGCTGCATGTCTTAATATACTTTATTGGCTGTATAGTTTGCATGAGATAGGAATGTTCAACTCTTTTTAACTTTAACCCTTTGCCAGCACAATTTCCGACCAAATAACAATTAAAAAGTTTGCCTATGTCTGAATACACTTCATGTAAAATTTCAAATGTTTACACCAAAAGTTATCTGAGTAATTTGGTAGAAAACGCAGGGGTAAATTTTATTAACGTTGACCCCAATTTAGCTCCCTTAAGGTTTATTGTTTTGGGATCAAATCAAATTAAAAATATAATCCATGTTCAAATAACCTACATCTAAAATTCCAAGGGTTTAGACCCTACATTGGCGGAGGAGCTTGGTAGAGTTTTCAAAAGTCGAATCTGTAAAATTCGACCCCTTGACAGCCAAATTTCTGGCCGAAAACCGATTAAAACATTTGCCTAAAATTTAATATCATTCATGTAAAAACTAAAGGCAGTTGACTGAAAATTGAGAGAGTAGTATAGTAGGGCGATGTACACACAGACACAGAAATACTTTAATATTCATATATATATATACATATATATATACATCTATATATATATATACATACGCATATATATGTATATATATTCATATATATATACATATATATACATATATATATACATATATATATATAAGTAGAAATGTAAAAATATTGTAGAATTGAATTTACAATATGCTATTCAAAATAAGGAATATGAATAAATGTGAAAGTTCTCTTATTCCATTGGATTTCAAAGATAGGCTATTTTCCTCAGAGGATAAAATGTAAGTAAAATGTAATATTTAGTTTCGGATCTTAGCTCTATTTTTAGAAAAAGTTGGAAGACAAATAAAAGTTTATAGGAAAAATAGAGAGGAATCCTCAGGAAAATTCAATAAGTGTGGTTGCAAATACCCTGTAAGATTCCGAAGTTCGCCATAGGTGTAGCGATTAGTGCATTCAAGAAATATCCAGTAAGACCTAATTTGCAATCTCTTTAAAAATGTCCAATGTTTAGGAAGGGATAAAAGACCCGTGTAGACGCATGCTGCATTGATGTGCGGGAGTAAAATCCAACCGATGGAATATAATGTCCTCGTATAGAGAGGCTGAGAGACAGATGAGGCCTTTAAAAAATGCAGATTGCAAATGGAGAAGAGATACAATGTAAATAAATAACTAGATATGGATTGGAAGGTATTAGGCAAAGAAACTTCACTGACCAGTTCAAATCATTGAATAACGAATGGGTGGAAATTAAATACAAGAAAGATGATTATAAAGGTTAACGTGTGAGGGAGGCGAATTTTACACCCGCGCCAGTATCTCTGCGTGTTTTAAAGGAATTAAACAGAGATGAAAAGCAGAGTTAGTGAAGGGAAAGTGTATAAAGGTAACGTGGATCGGAAGAACTGTGAGATAATATCAAATTGTTTCCACAATCAAACAACGTAGCAGCTAACACAAATCATGAGTTCCACAGTCTGCGACCTTACTTCGGCCTTAATTTATTCTCATCAGTAAACCATATCTTAAAATGTAATTTGAATCCCGACTCACTCGCATGCGTAAAGACTAGCTTGGAACCTACAAGATAACCTCACACAAATGAAAAATATCGCTAGAATTTCGACTGCAGAACATATCCAGATCTCAACGAGTGATGGAGTCATTCAACTACTAGGAACTTAGTCCGATGTGACACAGACAGCATAGTACACATCTCGCTGGAATATTGATGTAGGTTCGAATCCCTAATTAGCATATTTTCTACGAATAAGCTTAGATAAAGAAAAATCCGAGTCTAGGATGTCCGCCCTAAAGCTTTCATTGGTATTGTTTCCTTAGATAACGTTTGTATATATATATATATATATATATATATATATATATATATATATATATATATATATATATATATATATATATATATATATATATAAATAAATATACTTACGTATATCTGTATATATATATATTTATGAATAAATATATATATATATATATATGTGTATATATATATAAATTTATATATATTTATAAATATATGTATGTATTTATATATATATATGTATATATATTTACATATACATATATTTATATATATATTTATATAAATGTATATATATATTTATAAATATATTTATATATATAAATGCATATATAAATATATATATTTATATACATATATATATATATTTATATGTATATATTTATATTTGTATATATATTTATATATATATTTATATTTATACATACATTTTTATACATATTTATAGTCATACATACATTTATATCTATATATGTATATTTATTTATATATATATATATTTATATGTGTATCAATGTTTATATATGTATATTTATATATACATATATATATATATATATATATATATATTTATACTTAAGAATAGTGTTAATTTACCAATCAGTTGTTATGGAAACGTGAGATTGTAGATTTACAAAATATTACTGGCAGTATTATTCTATAAGTTATCCCATCTAAACAGAGATTGCTCGATATGCAAGATAGAGCAAATAAATTAAATTGTAATTCAATGAATTAAAAAAAAAACTCTCATTGAAATGAAATGAATTGGTTGAGTTTCATATCAAAGAATTTTTATTATTCTAAGCAAGACAAAGAATCCTTTAGAAAATTAATCTCCTTAACCTATAGGTAGACATCGAAACCCTATAGGTTAAGGAGATTAATTTTCTAAAACATTCTTTGTCTTGCTTAGAATAATAAAAATTCTTTGATATGAAACTCAACCACTTCATTTCATTTCAATGAGAGTTGTATTTAAATTCATCGAATTACAATTTAATATATAATTTTATATATATATATATATATATATATATATATATATATATATATATATATATATATATGAATTCCTAATCGTTGCATATGAGAATATAACCATGGGATTCCTCAACAGGTAGGAAAAACAATGTTACTCAAAGTTCCACAGACGACGAATATAAACTAAATACCCTATTTGTTATCTATTATATTTTTGTAATATTGTTTTTTCTCCGCGTTCATGAAGCCGTAGTTGTGCAAATTAAAATTTAATGGACGATAATGTTCTGATGTGTAAACACCAGGGGCTGAAACAACTGTGCGGCCGGAGTTCATAATAGAAATAGAAATACGTGTTTTTTTTTATCCCTATTAACCTTTTATCTTTACATGAAACGTATTTATAGCTCCAATATCGCACTATAGGACTATCTAAAGTATGTCCTTATGTAATTCATTCATATGTAAGCATTCCACACGTAGTCAAATTACATATAAACATACAACATAGACACAGACACACAGACACACACACAAACATATATATATGCATATATATATATATATATATATATATATATATATATATATATATATAAAATATATTTTAGTCATCGACATACAGACCTGTTTCGTTGTATCACAACTCATCAGTGCCGCTAGACTAACACCTCTCCCAAGCCGAGGATCGAACCTAGAACCGTCGTGATGACAGTCGGCAGTCCTACCCACATGACTACGGAATCGGTGGCCGAAATTAACCTATCCGAACGATTATTTAAATAAACATTCGTCCGCTACTCGTAGAGGGCTCAAACGTTTGTTTGTAAACAAATCGCGAGCTTCGCATTATTTCAGCTAAATTAAGCAGCGAGTAAGATAATTTACAAGAGTGCTCTACCAAAGAGGGGAGCTTTATAAAATATATTTTAGTCATCGACATACAGACCTGTTTCGTTGTATCACAACTCATCAGTGCCGCTAGACTAACACCTCTCCCAAGCCGAGGATCGAACCTAGAACCGTCGTGATGACAGTCGGCAGTCCTACCCACATGACTACGGAATCGGTGGCCGAAATTAACCTATCCGAACGATTATTTAAATAAACATTCGTCCGCTACTCGTAGAGGGCTCAAACGTTTGTTTGTAAACAAATCGCGAGCTTCGCATTATTTCAGCTAAATTAAGCAGCGAGTAAGATAATTTACAAGAGTGCTCTACCAAAGAGGGGAGCTTTATAAAATATATTTTAGTCATCGACATACAGACCTGTTTCGTTGTATCACAACTCATCAGTGCCGCTAGACTAACACCTCTCCCAAGCCGAGGATCGAACCTAGAACCGTCGTGATGACAGTCGGCAGTCCTACCCACATGACTACGGAATCGGTGGCCGAAATTAACCTATCCGAACGATTATTTAAATAAACATTCGTCCGCTACTCGTAGAGGGCTCAAACGTTTGTTTGTAAACAAATCGCGAGCTTCGCATTATTTCAGCTAAATTAAGCAGCGAGTAAGATAATTTACAAGAGTGCTCTACCAAAGAGGGGAGCTTTATAAAATATATTTTAGTCATCGACATACAGACCTGTTTCGTTGTATCACAACTCATCAGTGCCGCTAGACTAACACCTCTCCCAAGCCGAGGATCGAACCTAGAACCGTCGTGATGACAGTCGGCAGTCCTACCCACATGACTACGGAATCGGTGGCCGAAATTAACCTATCCGAACGATTATTTAAATAAACATTCGTCCGCTACTCGTAGAGGGCTCAAACGTTTGTTTGTAAACAAATCGCGAGCTTCTTTTTGATATATATATATATATATACAGATTGTATTATAACACCGCGCTATTGCAGCGCTCTCTATATGCTGACAGAGTATATACAAACTCATTTTCATTTAGCAATACTGACATATGTTAATCTCCCTAAACTACATATTTCACTTTTTATTAAAAATATATTTACAACATTTACAAACCTCTCCTAGAGCCTTTTGTACTTATTTTGCACTGAAACTGTAATTAGGTATAGTTTTTTTTTTTTTTTTAGGCAAGTTTCGCAATCGACGAAGAAAATGGCCTTTGATGTATTTGTTGCTCTTTAAGGACGATAAATAAAAAAATTAGGCACAATATTTCAAAGACAAAAAATAAAAAAAAACATGGAAAAGAATCGTAACTGAATCTACAGATTTCATTGAGAGAAAAATCGTCCTCCCCAAACAAAGCTGACACCACGTTGGAATATTCTCAAACCGCCATATTGAATTTTACCGACAGAACCAAGATCGTCAATTTTGACGTTTCAGTATCCTCGATCCTCATATATTGTTTCTCTTTTTTTTAATGTTGAATACTCTATCAAAGACGAATTCAGATTGTAGACAGAGTTGGTGAGGGATACCTAACACATCCTTCAATATAAAAATCTATTAGATATTTTCACTTTATATTCCGATTGATTCATAATATTTAACTGCATATTTCGCAATGTACATGTGTAATATAATAAAATTCAACGGGACCTAGTAATTATTTCGTGCTGGTTTTAAGTGTACGAAATGATCATCATACACCTCATTTTTATCAATTCATCTGTTGAGAAAAAGATATTAGAAATAACTCTAAAACGAACTCTATAACCCCGTCATTTCAACATATCATTTAGGTATTTCGTTAGATCGAATATTAATATATTCTGTCAAGTTTCACTTCCCAATAGTAATGCTATATGTACGCTAAGCGTCATCTGTCAGTTCATCGTCTGTTCAAAGCCAACCTAATTCGATGGCTTTCATGCGACGACGCTCATGCGCTAATCAGAAACCCGGGCCACAATGGGATTCGTTTCAAAGCGAGTTAATAAGCAAACGTGTGGATATTATGATTTTAACCATAGCTGCGAGGAATACCTACGTTATTATGGAAACTCTTTCAATCATGGAGAGTAATAAAACAACAAACATACAGACAAATTATTCATCTATTATTCCTACCCTAAAACCCTTACAGACACTATGAGGGTGCGTGCGTTTCTTTCTATGACTGCCACTGCATCTAGTGATTTTTTGATCTTCTGTCTTTTTCGTTTAAACGCCCTGTCTATTTCCTCCTTCTGTTTCATTCTCTTTCCCCCCTCTCTCCCATTATCTTTCTCTCTTTATATATATAAGTGTGTATTTACATATATATATATATATATATATATATATATATATAATTATATTTATTTATCTAAATGTATATATATATATATTTCTATACAGTGTATTACAAAAGTGAGTACACCCCTCACGATTCTTCAAATATTTTAGCATATATTTTCATGTGACAACATTGAAAAGATGATTTTTTGACATAATGACACGTAGTCTGCCTGCAGCATATATAAGAGAGTTAATTTATTTTCACCTCCAAATAAATCAAAATATAACCATTTAAATCTAAATCCCTGGTAAGAAAAGTGAGTACACCTCTTACAAAAAGTTACCAATGCTAACATACATGTCAACTCATAATATTTTGTGTAGCCACCATCATTATACAAAACTAACTCTAATCTCATAAGCATGGAGTTTACCAGAGCTTCACATGTAGCCACTGGAATGCTCTTCCACATTTTAATTACGACGTCGCGGAGCTGGCGGATATTTGAAATTTGTGCACCTCCACCTTCTGCTTGACGATGCTGCTAAGATGTTCTATTGGGCTGAAGTCCGGAAATGTGCTTGGCCAGTCCATCACATTTATCCTCAGCCTCTCTATAAAAGCAGTCGTTGTCTCGGATATGTTTTGGTTCATTGTCATACTGGAACATTGCTCTGCGACCCAGTTTCTGGAGGAAGAGGACTATGCGCTGCTGCAGTGTTTGACTGTACATGTTGGAGTTCATGTTTCTATAAATGAAATGCAAATCTCCAATTCCTGCAGAACTCATGCAGGTCAATACCATGACATTCCCACCACCATGCTTGACTGTAGGCATGACACTTATCTTTGGTGCATGGCTGTCACCCCACATGAAAGTTAATTTGGCTGTAAGCATGTTTGGCGGGTACCGAATTAACTTTCACACACTCACAGATAAACACAGATAAAGTTGTTTTTATATGATATATATATATATATATATATATATATATATATATATATATATATATATATATATATATATTGCTGATGTTCTTTGTTATTAGTCATTTTTTTCATTTTTCCCGCTGTAATTATTATTATTGTTATTATTATTATTATTATTATTATTATTATTATTATTATTATTATTATTATGAGTTTTCAACCAAACAATCATCAACGAGAACAAAATATGCAATGTGGTGGACGGAAAGGCTTCAAAGCATTGGCAAATGATCGAAGACAACAGGGTCTGACAAACAAGATCCGACAGGAAAGTGGGACAAAACCGGCGAAATATGTCACTGTCCACATCCTCAATAAGATAGTGGAGTTACAGGCAGAGTCGAGATCCGACCTGTCGATTAACAACCTACAGACATGCTGATATAGTAAAATTTGAAGGAGAACTGACACTCCCTGTGACGTTAAATGATAGCACCGAAAAGAGAAAGTCTATTTGCATAAGACATTCAAAACCCTCTTCGGAACGGATTGGATGGAGCGATTTGAATTTTGCGATAAACCTTAGAACGTATTATGTAATAAGGTAGAAGACTCGTGTACGGGGGCACCATGACCGAAGAATGAGTTAAAGAACACTTTCCAAAATTTTCTGATCGGGTCTCGGAAGATGTACCAAGGTTATAAACAGATTCGAACTGACGAAAAACGCTCTATCACTTTGCAAGAGGAAACGACGCCCCCCTTATGTAGCAACTGAGAAAATAGAGAAGGGACTATATCAGCTATAAGTAGCCGACATACTGTCGAAAGGCAGCATCAGTGATTGAGCATCCCCTACGGTATGTATGACCAAAAACACCAATTTGATTCTTGTATGTGCAGATTTCTCCACTGGTGAAAATGCAGCTCTCAAATATTAACACTATCCCCTCCCTACATAAGACGAGGTAATCAACAAACTAGTAGATTCAAGCGACGCATACTCACAGATCCCCGTCGATGAGTAATGTTTTAAACTCCTCTGCGTCAATACGCTCAGGGAAATCTACAAGTTTTAGCGGTTAGCGTCCAGTGGTCAACGTCACACCTCCGATGTTTTAACAGATCATGGAAACTATGCTGGGCGACCTCAACTTCACTTGTACCTACTTGGACAACATAGCCATTGCTAGAAAATCCACAGCTGAGCATCGCAAGTACATACATTATCTTTTTAAAATAATTCACTTTCGGTTTTAAAGTAAAAAGGCTAAGTATGAATTTTTCAGTAACAAGACTCCCTTGCTCACATACTTGATAAAAATAGGGGACACCCCCACCTGAAAGAGCGGAAGCCATAAAGGACATGCCTGCCCTTGATAATATGCAAAAACATGCATGACTTGCGTGCCCCACTGAACTAATTTCCTAAGAAATAAAAAAAAAAACTGGGATAGGGCGCATGAATGTCAAACGGCGTTTAAGGAAAGCAAGGATACATTAATACTGAATCTTTTCTTTACACACTATGATCAACATCTGAAAATTATATTAGCGAGCGATGCAAGCCAATGTAGTATTGGAAATTGTATACTCCGCATAATGCATTACTGTATCAAAAACCGATTGTCCATGCATCTTTTTCGTTAACACAAGCCGGAAGTCGGTACTCTCATACCGAAAAGGAGGGACTAATTATCATATTCGCCGTAACGAAATTTCGCAGATACTTATACAGAAGAAAATGTACGCTGCAATCGGACCATATAACGTTGCTTACGATCTTCGGATCCAAAAAATCTTACCGACATATATTGCAAATAGACTACTGAGATTATTATCTTACTGAATTTTAATTTTAGATTGATATCTATAGAAAAATAACTATATGAGGGTTCAATCATTGCTGTTTTTCATACTGACTGTGAAATAAAAACAACGACAAATAGTAAATTCGAGAGTTTCCGGTATACCTACCTGACTTTAAAAGAGTAAAAGATATGTAAATGACTATTTGCGACATCAAAAACAAGGTTTCCATAAAAGCTGGCTATATTGCTGGAGTATTCTGGCTTTGTGACTAGGTCTTACTATATACTGAAAGCGTGGTGCTTCAAAAATGTCTCCAGAAATAAATGCTAGGGGATTTTATTCAGAACACCCTGTAAGAAAAACGAATGAAGAGTTTAATGAGAAGCTAACATGGACAGAGACATGATGGAGATGATATACACTTGCACAGGCTGTTCCGTCGCTGCAAATGCATCACCCATTAGATTAAAACCCTGGCCGACGACTAACCAACCGTTGTCTAGAATTCATATCGACTTTGCAGATTTGCTCGACGGTCACTATTACTTCATTGTAATCGATAGCTTCCCCAAGTTGCCAGAGGTATCAGGGTGCAAAACACCAACAACTGGGAAAACAATAAATTTCTTACATGAACTATGTTCTCGTTTCGGTGTAGTAGACTGCATTGGAAGCGACAATGGAACTCAGTTCACGTCTGCATAGTTCAAAAGTTTTTGCGACAGATTCCAAATTATACACATCACCACTCTCCAATATCATTGTATATCGAATGCACAAGTTTGTGGAAACTCGCCCTAAAAAAGCCTCAAGGGACAACAGATGAACCCCGCCACACAATTCCAACACGGGTATAGAATTACACCTAATCCTAACACCCTAATAGCGGCATCCCGTTGGAAACAATGTTTGCACGGAAGGCAGTTCGGTTTTGATAAACGCTTGTCAAAACAGTAAAAAAAAGTGACCACTTGCGTATCCAGTAAAATTTTCTGCCACGATAGAGAGTTTATTTCAAAAGTTACAAAAATAACACTTCATGGCATGATGTGGCTATAAGCAATAAGAGAGTCGGTGATATGGTATATATTTTGTAAGAAACGAAAGATGTTCATAAACGTACCAAAACCTGTGTTTATGCCGTTTTTTTAAATTATAGCAGAAAAAGTAATCTAAAATGCGAGCGAGTAAGAAAGAAAGAAGAAAAGTCGTCATGGATAATGGTGACACCTTAATGTTTTTTTCGGCATATTAAAAATGTACAAAGCGAGCGAATGAGTGAAGGAAGAAATAAAAACTGTTTTAGATAATCTTGATGCCGTAAAAAATGTTTTTATTGTTTTTTATAGGCAACGAGAGAGAAAAGGCGAGAGAGATTGATAGAGAGATGGGAAGAATATATACAAAGAGAAATAGATGAGGAGAGGAAATAAAAACTGATGCAGATATTGTTGACACCGTAAACTGTAATAAATGAACATAGCAATTTACTCAGGGCAAAAGTAGGTATCATTGCGATGCTATATTTGAATGGTACATTAGCGTTCGTCTAACATGTGGATACCGTTTATCTGGATTATAAGTATGGTCAGAATAAGAATCAGCGGAATTAGCTTGAAGAGACTGTAATATTTTTATCGGAAAAGGGTAAAATAATGTTATCAATGGGTTTATGATCCAGTTCCGAAGAGTGCACACACAATATCTGAATATTGTGTATTTATCCAACTAGTTTATACTGATGTCGGTAGGCAGATTGATATTTAACAGGAAAAATCGGAACTACTTCTACTAAAGATGTCGCGATTGTAATTGTGTTACACCTAGAATGAAATGTAGGATTTTATTATATTTAGAGTAAATGTGTCTAAAATGTCGTTCTAATGTAACATAAGATAGTTGCTAATAATCTTAGACATCATACATTTTTATGTGGCATCTTTTGTTGCAAACCTACGACATGTTAGGGCAGAGGGGAATTTCTGAAATAAAAATATAATATATGGAGATTATTTTTACTAGTATAGGAGTAATAGTAGTAGCAGTGTTTGTAGTATTAGTATTAGAAGTTGGATTAGTGTTTACACTATAGATTTTCTCACAGCTGTTTTTATCCATAATCTCACCATGTTAAAATCATGCTGTATTCTCTTGATTCCTCGTGACAGAAATATTTTCGCACAAATATTATCAATAAACAATCATACTTTTCAGGAATAAGAGCAGTAGTTGATGGGTAAAAATCAGAAGCTCACACTATTATTGCTGGAGTTCCTCAGATCCACCATGGGTCAAACTGTTTTCCTGATCTACACTAATGATCTTCCAAATCACAGTCTTACATCATTTGTAGACATTTATGCTGATTACACTACCATTTATGGTAGCACATCTAAGACAGTAAACGACTCCCCGATTCTCGGTCCTCTGATCTTGAGCACGTGGTACAATAGGGGAAGGAGTGGCTGGTTACTTATAATGCATCTAAAAACAAGCCTCTCTCCTTACATCATCAACGTTCTGATCCACATATGGCATCAATTGAAATGAATGGCTCGCGTCTTGAGGACGCCTCAAGATTTGACAAACTTTTGGGCTTGACCTTTACTACTGATCTTAAATCGAACTCCTACAACCAACCTGTTGACAAGGCCACTGGAAAAATGTTGGGATCCTTCTATCGATGGAGTAGATATCTCACTGCTGATGCAATTATCTATGTATATGAGAGCCACCTACGTCCAAGGATGCTGTAGTGTTGTCACATCTTGGCAGGAGCTGCTAAAAAGGACTTGTCCTGTCTTGATAGATTTCGGAATAGACGTCGTAGCCTCGTAGGAGATGTCGTTTTCTCTTCCCTGCAACGTCTATCTCACAGAAGAGATGTTGCGAGTTTGTCTCTGCTGTATCGCTATTTTTATAGAAAGTGTTCGACTGAGTTTCAGTCTATGGTCCCCCTTCGCCAAACTCTCACAAGAAATACTTGTCTAGCTGAAAACACTATTAATAACCCCCCACTCTTTATCTGTGCCTAAACCTAAACATAGACTCCATGAACAAAGCTTCTTGCTTAGAACTGTACGCCTGTGGAATTGTCTTCTGTTTTCCTGCTTTCCAGCTACCTATTATATGGTTGTCTTCAAGTCCAAGGTGACCAAGTTTCTGATGAGCCGTTCTACTTAATCTACCGAACTTCAATTACTATCGATTACTATATTGTCCTTTTTACTACTGTACACTCTTTAACCCTTATCCTTGAGCGCCCTCTTGGCCTTGATAAGTGGTGATGCCTATGTAAAAAAATACAAACACTTATATTAATTCTTTTTTTGTAAACGACAGTAAGTTTACTGCGGTCTGTAGTACTATTATTGTCTTTCCCTAAAAATGGATAGTGTATTCTCTCTTTGTGATGAGGTGGTGATGACACTCCTCATTTTAAAGGAGGCATAGTTAATGTATATATAAATATATATATATATATATATATATATATATATATATATATATATAATGCTCCTCATCTTGATTAGATCATATTGAGAAGTGATACACGAATTACCATTAGCGTATAAAGCGATGCCCTTTGTCTAGACAACTCGAGCTTAGGTATTTCGGACGATGTAAAAACATCGTTAATTGTCGACTCGCACAGAACCCGCCGATTAGCGTAATGGTTACGAACCTTGACTGTCGTAGAGGAGGTCTGATTTCAATCCTGGCTTGAAGTAGTTGCCTGTCTAGCGCACTGATAAGGCGAAACAGTACTGTATGTGGATGACAATATATATATATATATATATATATATATATATATATATATATATATATATATATATATATGTATATCATAACGTAGATCAAGGACATACTCATTATTTTAATATTTTCTACATATGTTACTTGTTGGCAGGGTTACCCAGGCATAATCATGGAGAAAATAATTTCTCAAATATATTACCTTCAGATGATCTTTCAAGTCGTATGTATAACGCATCAAGTTTGATGAAGGCGTTAAGTTTTGAAGAGGTTGTGTTTGTATGGAGGTGTTGTTGTTCTTATAAATACAAGCGGTTGGTAATCCCAAATATTACATATCTGACACTGATGAGGGTCAATTTTGTTTGATATGTAATTAACCAGAGGGTGTGAAAATTCCTTTGCGTGCCCTAGGATCTATTTCGTAATAACTAGAAATTTACTATACAAAATAACTTTGTATCCCATAACGATCGGTTGAATAATAATAAAAAGTTAAATTACTTCTTCATAATCTAATTAAAAATATCCCTATAAAATATTTAATATGCTTTTACTTCTCTATGCTGTTGGATCTTAGGTGTTTTGATTAGGAGAAAAACGTATTTTTTCTTCTACAGTTTATTTTTCCGTATTTGCTCTGTGAAGGAAAACTTCTTTTTGACTGATTTGATTTTAATTTTCGATTTATATCATTGGAGTCATTTATAGCCAATGTCGATTTCTTTACAAATAAAAGAGTCACCTTCTTGATAGCTTGAGTCTAAGTAAATACGAATTTCCTGTTATTTCTTATCGGTCTTATAGCGACTCTAATTGTTTATAGTTACATGCTCTAATATCAACTAGTGTTACTGTTATTGAACCTATTTACTATGCCTCCCCACGGGACAAAGTTAGACATCAGTGTCGTTTTTTCACGTGGAGAAAATGTACAAAACAAAAAAATTGTCTCAGTCGTGAAGGATTTCTCCTCCACCGAAAGAGAACAAGAAATAGAAGTGCAGCATCTGAAGAACAGATACTACACTTTGAGGTATTTATTTGCTCCCCCACCGAGCAAATTAGGCACAAGGCCGATTTTTAATGTGAGGAGTGAAGGGGAAATGGGAACCAACTCCCGGGGAGTAAGGGAAGCTGGATAGTGACAATTGGTGTGAAGGGTTGCCCCTACATTGACCAAGGTCTTATATGTGGAGTTGCCCCCACATATGGTCTTTGCTTGCAGTATCTGCCGGAACAGATGGTATTTATTTGCTCCCCCACCGAGCAAATTAGGCACAAGGCTGATTTTTAATGTGAGGAGTGAACGGGGAAATGGGGACCAACTCCCCGGGGAGTAGGGGAGCTGGATAGTGAAAATTTGTATGAAGGGTTTCCCCTACATTGACCAAGGTCTTTTTATATGTGGGGTCGCCCCCACATATGGTCTTTGCTTGCAGTATCTGCCGGAACAGATGGTATTTATTTGCTCCCTCACCGAGCAAATTAGGCACAAGGCCGATTTTTAATGTGAGGAGTGAAGGGAGGGGAAAGGGGAAAAGGGGACCAGCTCCCGAGAGGTGGGAAATGGGAGCTGGTTAAAGGTCAGGCCTGTTGGGTTTGCCCCCACATCTGGTCTTTGCTAGTCATAGCTAGTCCTAGCTAGTAATAGCTTGCAATATCTGCAGGAACAGATTGTATTTATTTGCTACCCCACGAAGCAAATTAGGCACAAGGCCGATTTTTAATGTGAGGAGTGAAGGGAGGGGGAAGGAACAAAGGGGGCCAGCTCCCGAGAGGTGGGAAATGGGAGCTGGTTAATAGTCAGGCATGTGGGGTTGCCCCCACATCTGGTCTTTGCTAGTCATAGCTAGTCATAGCTTGCAGTATCTGCCGGAACAGATGGTATTTATTTGCTCCCTCACCGAGCAAATTAGGCACAAGCCCAATTTTTAATGTGAGGAGTGAACGGGAAATGGGGACCAACTACCCGGGGAGTAGGGGAGCTGGTTAGTGACAATTGGTATGAAGGGTTGCCCCTACATGTACCAACGTCTTATATGTGGGGTCGCCCCACATATGGTCTTTGCTTGCAGTATCTGCCGGAACAGATGGTATTTATTTGCTTCCCCACCGAGCAAATAAGGCACAAGGCCGATTTTTAATGTGAGGAGTGAAGGGAGGGAGAAGGGGAAAAGGGGACCAGCTCCCGAGAGGTGAGAAATGGGAGCTGGTTAAAGGTCAGGCATGTGGGGTTGCCCTCACATCTGGTCTTTGCAAGTAATAGCTAGTCATAGCTAGTCATAGCTTGCAGTATCTGTCGGAATAGATGGTATTTATTTGCTCCCCCACCGAGCAAATTAGGCACAAGGCCAATTTTTAATGTGAGGAGTGAAGGGAGGTGGAAGGGAAAAGGGGGACCAGCTCCCGAGAGGAGGGAAATGGGAGCTGGTCAAAGATCAAGCATGTGGGGTTGCCCCCACATCTGGTCTTTGCTATTCATAGCTAGTCATAGCTTGCAGCATCTGTCGGAACAGATACTACAGATTGATCTTTTTATTTATTTGCTTTCCCACTGAGAAAATAAGGCACAACGTCGTTTTTTAATGTGGAGATGTAGGGAGGGGGAGGGAAAGGGGGATCCTGCTCCCGAATGGTGGAAAAGGGGAGCTGAATAGTCAATGTGGTCGTAGGGTGATCCCTACCTTGACCAAGTTCAGATATGGTGGGTTACCCCCACATATGGTCTTTGCTAGTAATAGCTGGTCTTTGCTTGCAGTATATGTCGGAACATATGGTATTTATTTGCTCCCCCACCAAGCAAATTTGGCACAAGGCCGATTTTTAATGTGAGGAGTGAAGGGAGGGGGAAGGAAAAAGGGGACCAGCTCACGAGAGGTTGGAAATGGGAGCTGGTTAAAGGTCAGGCATGTGAATTTGCCCCCACATCTGGTCTTTGCTAGTCATAGCTAGTCATAGCTAGTCATAGCTTGCAGTATCTGCCGGAACAGATGATATTTATTTTCTCCCCCACCGTGCAAATTAGGCACAAGGCCAATTTTTATTGTGAGGAGCCAAGGGAGGGGGAAGGGAAAAAGGGGACCAGCTCCCGAGAGGAAGGAAATGGAAGATGGTTAAAGGTCAAGCATGTGGGGTTGCCCCCATATCTGGTCTTTGCTAGTCATAGCTAGTCCTAGCTAGTCATAGCTTGCAGTATCTGCCGGAACAGATAGTATTTATTTGCTCCCCCACCGAGCAAATTAGGCACAAGGCCAATTTTTAATGTGAGGAGTGAAGGGAGGTGGAAGGGAAAAAGGGGATCAGCTCCCGAGAGGTGGGAAATGGGAGCTGGTTAAAGGTCAGGCATGTGGGGTTGCCCCACCATATGGTCATTGCTAGTCATAGCTAGTCCTAGCTAGTCATAGCTTGCAGTATATGCCGGAACAGATACTACACTTTATGGTATTTGTTTGCTCCCCCACCGAGCAAATTAGGCACAAGGCCGATTTTTAATGTGAGGAGTTAAGGGAGGTGGAAGGGAAAAAGGGGATCAGCTCCCGAGAGGTGGGAAATGGGAGCTGGTTAAAGGTCAGGCATGTGGGGTTGCCCCACCATATGGTCATTGCTAGTCATAGCTAGTCCTAGCTAGTCATAGCTTGCAGTATATGCCGGAACAGATACTACACTTTATGGTATTTGTTTGCTCCCCCACCGAGCAAATTAGGCACAAGGCCGATTTTTAATGTGAGGAGTTAAGGGAGGGGGAAGGGAAGAAATGGACCAGCTCCCGAGAGGTGGGAAATGGGAGCTGGTTGAAGGTCAGGCATGTGGGGCTGCCCCCATATCTGGTCCCTGCCAGTCATAGCCAGTCATAGCTTGCAGCATCTTCCGGAAAAGATGGTATTAATTTGCTCCCCCACCGAGCAAATAAGGCACAAGTTCGATTTTTAATGTGAGGAGTGAGGGGATGGGGAAGGGAAAAAGGGGACCAGCTCCCGAGAGGTGGGAAATGGGAGCTGGTTAAAGGTCAGGCATGTGGGGTTGCCCATACATCAGGTCTTTGCTAGCAGTATCTGCCGGAACAGATGGTATTTATTTGCTCCCCCACCGAGCAAATTAGGCACAAGGCCAATTTTTAATGTGAGGAGTGAAGGGAGGGGAAGAGAAAGGGGGGACCAGCTCCCGAGAGGTGGGGAATGGGAGCTGGTTAATGGTCAGGCATGTGGGGTTGCCCCCACATCTGGTCTTTGCTTGCAGTATCTGCCGGAACAGATGGTATTTATTTGCTCCCCCACCGAGCAAATTAGGCACAAGGCCAATTTTTAATGTGAGGAGTGGGGGTAGGGGGTAGTGGAAAAGGGGACCAGCTCCCGAGAGGTAGGAAATGGGAGCTGGTTAAAGGTCAGACATGTGGGGTTGCCCCCACATCTGGTCTTTGCTAGTCATAGCTAGTCATAGCTTGCAGTATCTGCCGGCACAGATGGTATTTATTTGCTCCCCCACCGAGCAAATTAGGCACAAGGCCGATTTTTATGTGAGGAGTGAAGGGAGGGGGAAGGGAAAAGGGGACCAGCTCCCGAGAGGTGGGAAATGGGAGCTGGTTAAAGGTCAGGCATGTGGGGTTGCCCCCACATCTGGTCTTTGCTAGTCATAGCTAGTCCTAGCTAGTCATAGCTTGCAGTATCTGCCGGAACAGATGGTGTTTATTTGCTCCCCCACAGAGCAAATTAGGCACAAGGCCGTTTTTAATGTGAGGTAAAAACCAGCTCCCCTTAAAGTAGGCAAAAAGGGGGCACTCTGGTTACCAAAAATAATAATTGTCCCAGTATAGAGGGTTTCCCCTCCATTGACTGGTACAAACCATCTTAAGTGCAACATCTGCCGGAACAGATGGTGTTTATTTGCTCCCCCACCGAGCAAATTAGGCACAAGGCCGATTTTTAATGTGAGGAGTGAAGGGAGGGGGAAGGGAAAAAGGGGACCAGCTCCCGAGAGGTGGGAAATGGGAGCTGGTTAATGGTCAGGCATGTGGGGTTGCCCCCACATCTGGTCTTTGCTAGTCCTAGCTAGTCATAGCTTGCAGTATCTGCCGGAACAGATGGTATTTATTTGCTCCCCCACCGAGCAAATTAGGCACAAGGCCGATTTTTAATGTGAGGGGTGAAGGGGAAATGGGGACCAACTCCCCGAGG
Source organism: Euprymna scolopes (assembly GCF_053919585.1). NCBI lineage: Eukaryota > Metazoa > Mollusca > Cephalopoda > Sepiida > Sepiolidae > Euprymna > Euprymna scolopes. The sequence continues at coordinate 29,085,844 of NC_136495.1, read as the reverse complement.
AGTAGGGGAGCTGGATAGTGACAATTGGTATGAAGGGTTGCCCCAACATTGACCAAGGTCTTATATGTGGGGTTGCCCCCACATATGGTCTTTGCTTGCAGTATCTGCCGGAACAGATACTACACTTTGATCTTGACCAAAAGGCCAATGTAATTTCAATCAAACATTATTTTCTCACTTGTTAGCATCATGTTCTCATTCATATCACCACCTTATTTTCTTTTGGTTATGAGTGACATTAAGACTCATCGGTATCCAATATTTCTTCAGTGCTCTACTCACTCATAGGCATCTTTGTTTTCCATTCTTGAAATCATCCAAAGTTACTATTTTATGTCAGTATATATATATATATATATATATATATATATATATATATATATATATATATATATATATATATATATATATACACTTGTGCCCGATATTATTCATACCCCCCCTTGAAAATTGAGTTTATTAGGTGTAACTTTGTAAGAATTTATTGTTTACGTCCATATTGATACATATTCTTAATAAACCTCTTCTGATCATTTTCGTCATTTTAAAATCTCGGGATACTTGTAATAAAAGAAATATACAACTATTTATAAAATCTGCAATGTTCAAAAATAATCATACCCCCTTATTTTTTCAGTATTAATCGAGTTTCTAACTGTTTGTTTCCTGTTTTATTCTTATTTTGAATGCTTTTATACAACCTTGGATTAATTTCATTTCGTTTTTTGCATTTTTCAGAAATTAAAAGTATATCAACTGAAAACCAATAAAAGAATAAAAATTATTAGAATGGGGAAGAAACAAGAGCTTAGTAATGATCTTAGGACTAAAATTGTGAATTCACATAGGGATGGTTTAGGTTACAAGTCAATTTCCAAGAAAGTTGAGGTCCCTACAGCGACAGTACAGAGCATCATCAAAAACTTTCAGAGCCACCACACAACAAACAACTTGATTGGTAGAGGAAGGAAAAGGAAAAATGTCTGCTAGAGCCACCAGGAATATTGTAAGAAGTGTTAATGCAAATCCAACCACCACTACTAAGGACATTTTAGAAAATCTGGAGTCTTCTGGCATAAAAATATCAAGGCAAACATTGCAAAGGACTCTGCATGAAAATGGTCTGAAAGGAAGAAGACCAAGAAGGACTCCATTGCACACCGGAAAACACTTGCAGCACGTCTAAAGTTTGCTAGGACCCATGTGAATTCTCCAGAGTCCGTTTTCTCAAGTATTTTGTGGACTGACGAAACAAAAATTGAATTGTTTGGCCATATGGATGTTTCTTACGTTTGGAAGAAGAAAGGAGAAGCTTACAACCCAAAGAACACTATACCCACGATGAAACATGGTGGTGGTAGCCTAATGTTTTGGGGATCCTTTTCGGCTAGTGGTCCAGGTAGTTTGGTCAAGATAGATGGAACCATGAAGAAGTAGCAATATTTGGAGATACTCCAGAAAAACATTAGACAGGATGCGGAGAAGCTCCCTTTAGGACCAAACTGGGTCCTTCAACAGGATAATGATCCAAAACATATTGCCAAAATAGTAAAGAAATGTTTTGAGGATAATCAAATTAATGTTTTGGAATGGCCGAGCCAGAGTCCCGACCTGAACCCTATCGAAAACCTCTGGCACATATTGAAAACTGAGGTTAAAAAGTGGAAACCTAGAAATTTGAGGGATTTGGAGAACTACTTCATTGAAGAATGGTACAAAATCAGCGTTGATGCTTGTAAAAACCTTGTTGATAAATATCCAAAACGGTTACAGGCAGTTATTAAGAATAAATGGCATGCTATTGACTATTAGTAAGAGAGGTATGAATAACTTTGATCTAGTGCCATTATTGTTTTTCTTTGTATAATGTTTCAAACTTGCATTATTTATTTATTTGTTGAGTTTAAATTAAATGTTTATGCTTGATTTATTGTTTGAAATCCCTTTAATATTGTCTACCTTCTGGTTTGAGCAATATTCTTACAGAAATCTCAAAGATCCGAGGGGTATGAATAATATCGGGCACAAGTGTATATATATATATATATATATATATATATATATATATATATATATATACATACATATATATATACATATATATATGTGTGTAGCCTTAGTATTTAGCACGTTATAATAAATTCGTACTTTGTTATCTTGACTATTGGCTTCAGATTTTGTACTGTCAACGATAACAAAGTCCGTGCCAAGATATGAGGAATATATATATATATATATATATATATATATATATATATATATATATATATATATATATATATAATTATTATAGTAAAAAAATAATTATGACAGCCCCTTTAAGAAATTCGTTTCTTATCGTTGAGCACTTTCAGTTGAATTAAAAGTCGGTCGATTTAGCTCCTATGCGTAGATCATCGTATAACGATTTGATCACTGTCTGTCTGACGTAATAAACATTTAAATTAAAATGTTTAAAATTCAACGCTATTTCACACGGTTAATCGTAGCCGAATGGATACGGCCTCCGCTAATCGAGCCAGAGGTGTCGCGGGGTTCGAATCGTTCGCCTGGTAGTAATCGTGACACCCTGCACTGAAGAATCCCGAAAGGATGAAACACTAGTGTATGTAGGTTTTTAATTATTATAGTAAAAAATAATTATATATATATATATATATATATATATATATATATATATATATATATATATTATACCGTCAACTATTTTTAACCATGGGAGTTTTCCCTACGCCACAGATAATAGGTGGATCGGATTTAACGGTTGTGGATTATCGCTAAATCGCGTCCTTTACACTAACAAAAGTCAGTTACACATGGTCATTAATTGTAGACTATAATCAACTGTGTATGAACTCAACTAATTATATTCCCTGGAAATACATGATGGAACTACAAAACTGTCGCCCTAAAAGACGACATGTTTCTGTTTGATATAAACCGATTTTCTTTAGAACAAGCAATCTACTGATTAGACAGTCATGGATGAATTCCAAGGACGATAGGACCTTCAATCACGTGCTAAAGTTACACCATGTTAAACGCGCGAGATCGGAAATGCGCCGCTGTACAACTCATGCACTCTTTCGATCAAACTTATTACAACAGGACTATTGCCAGCACTATCAAAATGAAAATCCGCACGGTTCAACGCTTGAAGAAACAGCTAAACGAATCAGACGATCCACAGTTATGGTCTTCGGTGTGGTTATAAGTAAGGGCCACATCATGCCCCACTCACATATTTGAAGTCGGGTTGAAAGTCAAGACCAAATTGTACATGGATATGCTGAAAAGGTTGGTGCAATTAACTGGCCGCTGACTGACCCTCTGCAGAGCAGAATGACTCGGAGCTGGCCTGCAAATTTAAAGACACCCTGGGCTTGGCTTCAGAAGGAATGTTATGACTCTGTACCCTTCTCTTATTGGCCTCCCATTTTCTACATCAACTTGAACTCGTTTGACTACTTCGTTTATTCCCACTTCAGGAACATCACCAGCATTACTTTCAACAACACCAGGCCAAACTTATTGGTGATATCCGCCGAGTATTCGCCGAGCTCTCGTTCCAGACACGTATCTTTTATCGAGGTTTATGGCGGCTACATTGAATACATGTCAGCTCTACTACATAATCAGGTTCGCTAAATTGATTTCACCAATAAAAGTTTTAAAATAAAGCTGTAGTGTTGTGTTTTTTTAAGGCGACAATTTTATCGTCTTATCTTGTACAACTGTGAGTCAAACCTGGAAGTAATGCTCCAAAATAACTAACAGCTGACGCATATGCAAATTACTGTAAGCAGGAGGTGTAGTTCTAAAGCCAAAACGTCACTGACTTTTGCAAAGTCAAAAGTGTAACCGAACCTTCACCGATCACAAGCGTCTTACTTATATTTTTAACATAACTTATGAATGAGCCTGATATTTCCTTAAGCTAAAACGATCCCATTATGTTTCTTCACACTTAAGTGGTTACTCGGATATGTAAGATTTCGAGGAAGCAACTTGGATAGTAGTCAAGTAACACGACCGTTGTGCACAGTACATTTAATGTGTTGCATAATAGTATAAAAAACTGTGAAAGGCATACGAATAAAAAAAAAACAGAATATATCCCTGTAATTTACTTGATGAGTTCTAATCACTGTGAGCGAGTATATGTTCCTATCTTTGCGTGTATCTGAAGAACTTTTAACATACACGCTCTCGTTTACATACATTAATTGTTCGTATGCAATGTCAATTTATTTAGTTGGAAGAAATAGCCATGGTTATCTCACGTTAAATTGCGACCGATATTAGTTTAGGAGTCAATAAGTGGAAGATAAGTGAGGGTGCGACATAACGTGAGACAAAGATTAAATAAAAAGTCCACCTTCCAATGGAAGCGCTCGTCAATCGACAATAAATAGACAATGACAGTCTGCAAGTAAGAGAGTAATTGCTTAACCTTTTGGAAGTCTGCCTTGGTTTCACAATGGCTCCATCAAATGACTAGCATCCCGAGGTTATTTGTTTGACGTTTTGTACGCAAAGGAGAACAAAAGAGATGGAGTGAGAGAGAGAAATAGAGAGGGGGAAAGATAGAGAAAGAAAGATTTAATGGCAATAAAAAGAATCATAGTTAAAGCCGGTAGACTTATACTATTTATTGATTGATGGCATGACGAATTTATCCAAATCAATCAGACTTCACTTGTTTACCAAATCAAAAATCATTGTTTTCAATAATGAAATCATCAGCTTCTAATAACTAGACACCGTTTAGCGTCCAGTGTATAGTAGAAAGTCGGGATATGGTGGCTCTAGGATACGTTTATTCAGATCACGGTGTGGAATACGATGTTTGTTCTGTCCCTGGTTACAGTATTTGCTCTCCTGACAGTTCTATGTATACTATTATTAGATTATATACATATATATTACTTACTGTACTGTTTTTTGTTTCTAATGTTTAATGCCGTATCTCGGGGTTCTACTGTAATCGTTTTCTCATTCGCATTAATCGTATTAATTTCCTGATTGTTTGCTCGTAACTGTGCACTTTTGATCCATATACAAATCGCTTCATATGATCAGTAGAACAGTTGAATAAATTACATAAATAAGGAATAATAAATTAATAATGACAGAAGACAAATGACTTACATAATTATTCATAATAGTTTGTAGGAAAAAAGTTAGAAAAAGAAGTGCATAGTGCGAATGGAAGAAAACCCTCGCTGAAAGAGGCAAAGCCAATAGAATGATAGATGGATAAAGAGAGATGGAGAGTGGAGATCTAGCGTGGAAGTTAAAGAGTAAGAGAGAGTGAGAGAGAGAGGACGGAGAAAGGACGAAAAGTTATATTTTAACATTGCAAAATATTAAAAAATAAATAGAGTACATGTTGATTTTAAAAAAGATAACAGTAGTTATCTCTATATTTGTTTGAGACCGACAGCACAATGACAGTCGATAAGTGTTTAACGACACACTGAAAACTGTGTGTGTGCGTTCGAATCACGTTTTCCCACAGAAAGAGTTTCACAGGGATTTGGGAACAATGATGCTGCCACCCACGTAAGTAATCGCTGTCTTTCTAGAAATAATCCCAACTAGAAAGATATTGAGATATGAATGCCAATAGCAATGATGTGATTCAGACACATGTATCAATCATTTTTAACAACAACAACAACAACAACAACAACAACTACAACAATAACAACAACAACAACAACTGCTAATGCAGACAATCCTATTATTATGTAAAGGTTCCAATTTATTTAAAAGGGATAGGGGTAACAGCAAAGAAAAGGTTATTAGTTTCATGTTTGGGGGAAAAAACGGCGAGGACTATGCAAATATCGTTAAAACAAGTTGGCGCATAATATTTCTTTTATTAATGACATCACATGTTTTCCAAGCCAAAAAAATGCTATTGTTTCAATGGTAAACGCATACAAAGATCTCATAATTAAAACATCAATTATGTTTATATTTTCGTGTCAAGGGATTGTACTCAAAAATAAAAAGAAAGCAATTCCTTATAGAAGACGAGAACTGAGCCTGGCTTATCTACATTGTATTGTCTGTCTGTATGGCTCTTTGTCTATCGGTTTCATGTTTTCTTAGAAACTACTATTATATCTAGTTTAACTTTTGTATGGATCTTTGTTATGTTAATGTGCAGCAACTTAAGTATCACGGCACCCGTTCGATGCACAATAGGGTATTAAAAGGATTAATAAGTATCAGTATTTAATACAAAAACGAGCAAAAAACGTTGGCATATTGAACCACCAGTTTGACATAAACTACTCAGTCCATATTCATATGCTATCGATTTTGTCTGGTTTTTGACAAGCTAATACGTCAATGTTTTTGGTAATAACGTATTTTCAAGTAATTTTATTGATATCAGATTTTTTTACATTCCAGGATTAATGTTTAAGCTTAAAAATTCATCTGAATATTATACAATACAGCAAAAAAGGCATTAATATCAAGTTGCAATTGCAGAATTAGCGACATGAAGACACGAGGATTTCATTCATAATATATTTCTACCATTTTTGAAAACAGGATAAAATTTCTACATCATTTTTAACAAGACAGATAATAAGTAAACAATGTGAACAATCATGATGTGTGCAAACGAAAAACAGTTTTAGAAGACATTAAACGAGGCTGCTAATGAGAGCGATTTTTTAAAGAACAAAACACAAGTATAAAATGACCAAAGATGTTAAACTGATCGAGTTGTCGAAGGCTGTATACAGAAGATGCCTTATGTGTGCAAAATATATTCTAAGCTTTTATGGACAAAATTAGCAAAAGCATTATGGCTTATATTTCATACAATATTAAGATCCTAACCTGATCAACGTTGAGCGACTGCACACACACACACACACACACACACACACACACACACACACACATATATATATATATATATATATATATATATATATATGATAGAGAGAAAGAGAGAGAGGGGATGGAGAGACAGTCACAACTAATCTAGGCCCAGCGGCCACTTTAGGGAAGAGAAAAGGATATCACCTACTAGGCTACAAATCTATTTTGAACTTTGTCAACGCAAGATAAAGTTTTTTTTTCTGCCAGTTACTGCCCGGATGTGGCAACAATACTCCATCCGTCGACGTACCTGACTCTTATATGGGTAGAAAATTGTATCATCAGTGAGATATCTACTGGGTCGATAGACAGATTACACAATTTTGCCAGCGATCTTGGAATCTGATTTGATCCACGTGTTCAATTTAAGATGAGGACTACAGATCAAGCCAAGAAGATTGTAAAAACATGGCACCTTCCAATTCATTTCAATTGATGCCAGATGTGGACCAGAGCCTTGATGAAGTGAAGATAGAAGTGTGGTTTTAGATGTAAATTTGGGTTGAATTTGGGGGTATATAAACCAAAGCAACATGTGATGTAAGTAAAAATAAAATAGATCAACTCCATAATTCATTATACCATACCTGTTCACACTGAAACACTTATCACAATATTCTGTGGATCTATATTAAAAGAACCTTGTTAAACTTTGTGGCATATTTACATTCTATGGAGGTCAGGTGCGAACGAACACCCCATAATTTTGTTATACCATATTTCTTCAAACTGAAACATAATTATCAAAGTATACTTACGCAGACAGATATGAACAGTCTTTATTAAAGTGTGTGCCTATTTCCATTCTATGGGGGCCAGTCGCGAACGCAGACCGCACAATTTTATTATACAATTCCTATTTAAGTTAAAACATACTTATCAAAGTATTCTTATGAACATCTATATCAAAAACACTTGTAAACGATTTTTTTTTATTTTTAAATTTTTTATTTCCATACTTTGTTGACAAGCGCGAACGCGGACCCCACAATTTTAATGAACCACCGTTCTGCCAGATCAAACATACTCATTCTTGTGTCTCGATACATCTATCATTATATGTAATCAGTTTTATTTAAAAATAGCCAACCATATGGGAGCCTATTTTTTACCAGATACACACACACACATACAGACACACACACAAACATTCAGCTTTATATTATAGATACATATATGGATTACGTTCTAGATACAGGTATATATGTAGAGAGAGAGAGAGAGAGAGAGAGAGAGAGAGAGAGAGAGAGAGAGAGAGAGAAACCATTCTTTATAACATATACGTATTTGTATAGTACGTACATATACCCACTCGCTATGCTACATTATATTTTAAATAAAAAATACTTTCTTGCAACTTTTGCTGTTAATCACTGGACAGAATATGTTTACAAAGGAAGTCGACATAAAGGATATAATATCCGGTCATTTTTTTAAATTCCAATATGCTAAAGTCCGTGAAGAAATTACTCGATCTTTCAATAAAGCAACTCACACCATTATATCAAATTACCTGTTTAAATTGTGTTGTTCAATATAATATACATCCGAAATAGTATTCCAATAAAAAATATGGGTTAATCGTTACCGCTTGGAAATGTGGTTTTAGAAATATTCACAATGTTGATTATAATAATATTCTTTCAAAATGGTATTTGTTTTCCAAATGTGTTGTTTATTATTCTAAATAGCTTTTTCAATTTTTGTTAAAAATGTTTATTTATTGAATATAACAATTTTTTTATTTTAAAAGTAGCCCTACTAATAAATAAACTAATAAACAAAAAAGTTCAAATAAAGAATCAATTAAAAAAACGTTTATTTTGTCACATAAAATCCTGTTTGTATTGTAAAAATCCTTATAAACAAAACACACCACAAAAACACTCTAGCAGTAGGAGCTAATATAACGTTAAACTTTGTACGTGGTTTCAAGCGTATCACCACAATAACTATTTACGTTGTTTACGGTATGTTTTTCTTAAATTCTGCAGGAACATAAGTTAATATTATAAAAAAATCCTGACTGTAGTCAAAACAGCAATAACAACAACGACGACGACGACGATATTGACGACGACGACGACGACGACGACGACGATCCACACCAGCATCACTGGGCACAACAACAGAAATAAAACCCGGTTCGTATTCTGGAAATATCTGTTACTTTTTTTTTCTACTCACTACAAAATGTTTAGGTGGAATAAAACTCTTTTAAAATAAGTAAGAATGCCAAAGTTTAATTGTATATAAATAAATAAAAAACGAAACATAATTAGAATTATTTTTCTAAGATTTACAGGTGGAATATATGCCAAAAACACTCTTTTACGTTAGATCGCCGAGGTTTAGCTACGTTGAGCTCGGTTAGTACGAAAATGGGTGACTATTTCGGAATTCCAGGTGCTGTATGTGTTATGCGTTCATCTGGGCATTGTTTCCAGTGATTTCGGACTTTTCATTGCCACTGGACTGAAGCAGTTCCGATTCAGGGGTATTTTTTGTAACATTAATGATGCTTAAATTACCTATATCTTACTAACAAAACTAACAATAACAATGACACTCAAGTCCGGTTTCTATGCTGTTTATGGTGTTAATCTTTTTTATTTAAATAAATACGCACCATACAATATATGAATATTATTTTTAAGTTAAATGCAATCTTTGCGGAGGAATAATACAATATTGTGTGTATAATTGTTTTTCCTGGTAGTGGGGTAAAAAATACCGAATTCAGAAACACGGTGTGTGCGCCTCACACTAAATTAAATGAATGATTCTCATACAAATGATAGGTTACAGAAAGTACTTTTAAGTAAAAAAAAATCTATAAGAAGATACCATTCTCTGCATGAGTCCCTTTAAACTAAATCTAAATGTATACATTTAATAATAATAATGATACATAATTGTTGTAGTAGTGATATTAATAATAGCTAAACTATGAATGGTACCATGTACAGGTTGGTATTACTTTGTATAAACGAATTGTGACGTAAAAATAAATACCTTTATAAAAATAAAACTATGCATTTGGTTTATTGTGTTTGTTTGTTTGTTTTGTTAAGCTTTTTGTGTTTTATATACTTGTGCACGCAGATATTCCGGCATACGTGCATGTCCAATTGTATAGGTGAATTGCAAACATGTAAAATTATATCTAACTTACTACAACCTGGATGACTTCAGGTTCAACGTGAACAAATTCCTGATGAACCGCCTCCTTAAGTGAGACACTTTATCAAATCTCCAAAATTAACGTACTGCACACACAATAACCCTTATCCCCGAGTGGCTTCCGGGACTTGATAAGTGGTGACTACCTTGTAAAAAATAAATTACAAGGGCTTACCAACTCAGGACATTTACCTTGGATCCTTTCTGTTCCCTGGTTACACACTGAACTATTCTTTAATTTGTCGAATGCTATTAGAAGGACGTATGAGGTTTGATTTTTTTTCTATTTTCTTATGTATCACTCCCATTACTCATTAAAGTATATAACTTTTTTCCTCTGCCTTATTTTTCTACAGTTTCCACAACTACCTTTATTCGTCTCTTAATTTTTCTATTCGCTACTCTAACATTAACATCTCGTGGTACATACTTATAGTTTTTGTTTCATTTATAACCAAATGCCGTTAGGCCTATGTTGTTTCTGTATTCGTATATTGCTGTTTTTTCTGATATTCTTTTTTAAGCAATTAGCTTCGAAATGTCATTGCTAACATACGTTCGTTGTTGCCGTTTCTTTTTTATCTAATGATATACGAAATTATCTAATTTTTCGTCAGATTTGTTTGTTTTAATTGCAGGTCTTAGCGGTGTAGAGCCTTTTACTATATTAACACTTTATAAATAGTTTTACTTTGCTTAAAAAGTGTACTTTAATAAATGTTTTTATTATATATGTATACATATAGGTACACACACATACACACATATATATATAACAAATTTATATATATATGTTTACACTACATCACATATATATATACATATATATATGGTATTTATACAGTACATCACACACATATATATACATATATATACATATATATATATATATGTATTTGTTGTATGTCTACAGTACATCGCACACACACATATATATCATATATACATATATATATATGTGTGGGTGTGTGTATGTATATATGTGTGTGTATACAGCACGTCACAAAAAATATTTAACTATATCTCTTTATTAGACAAAATAAACAAAATGATATTTTGACACTATAAAAAATAATCTGTGAGCAGCTTATGTAAAAAAGTTAATATATTTCTCCTTAAGTATAACATAAAACTTAATCATCAAAGCCTAAACCTCGTTCAACAATAGTGAGTACAATTCTTAGGTAATGTTGTAAATATAAACTTACTAGGTATGTTCAATAAATAATGAAAACATTTCAGGAGAGATTATATTAAATTTAAGGAGCTTACAAAACTTTGCCCTCCCCAAAATAATAGCCTACTGCATTTACATACTTCTTGCATCTCTTTTCAATCCTTGAAGATCTTCTCAAAGTCCTTTTTCGGTAGTCGCGTCAGGTTATTTTCCAATGTCTTTTTCAGCTCCTCTGTTAACTTAAATCTGATTCCCCGAGGCTTTCATACCCCCACTGGGGATAAGAACAAGTCGTCAGGACTAGGTAAGGGCTGTAGAGACGGTTGAATTATCACTTTCATTCTCCGGTCTGCCATCCAGGTTGTCACTAGCGTTGATTTGTGGCATAGGAAATTACCCTGGTGGAACCGCCACTCACCACTTCTCCACTGCTGTTGCATCTTTTTCCCCATTTCCTCCCTGAATCGTTTCAGCCCAGATATCAACTAAGGTAATCTTCCTTATTGACAGTTTCGTCCTGGGAAACATATTCAACATGAATGAGACCCTGAGAGTCCAAAGAGAACTTACCATTGCCTTCTCTAGTGACCTACTTATCTTTGCCTTCTTAGGTTTGAAGGAGGATGGGCGCTCCCATTGGGCACTGACGTTTGCTCTCAGGGTCGTAAGGGCAGACCCACCTCTGGTCGCAAATCACTACTTTATTCAGGAAACCTGAATAACCCTCTATCATTTTCATCAATAACATGTTCATTTCCTTCATAAAATCTGTAAAACTACCGATAGAAACGTGTTTGACTCATCTGTTAATCCCCATAGTCCTCCTTTAACACTTCTTGTTTGTGTTCGTAAATTTTACGCGAAATTTGATGGTGTAACATTGTTCCTTGTTTCCCTGCATCTTGTCAAGAGTTTACAGATCGCCACACCTGATCAGACTGGTTTCAGAACAAACACCGCTACGCTAAAACCTATAATAAGAGGAAGTTATCAGTAAATCATTTTATAGACTATATGTATATTTAATTCACTATGAAGTAGCAGTTTAAGCAAATCATACTTAATGTTTTTCCTGACATTTTCTTATTACTTTATTGTATATATTTCGTCCACCATGTCAACTGTCAAGTGTGGCCATTATCATTATCCAGACCTGCTTAATGCTACTTTGCATAGAGCTTACCAGCGCTTCAGAGGTAGTCAGTGGACGGATCTTCCATACTTACTGATGGCATTCCAGAGTTGCCGGACATTTGAGACTTTACGTACCTCCAGGTTTGTCTTGAGGTAGCCTCAAAGATGATCTATTGAAGTCATGTCTTTACTTATCTTTCAGCCTCTTCAGTAAAGCAGTGGTTGTCTTGGCGCTATGTTATGAGGTTTGCATGAACACTGTCATCCGACTCAGTCTATGAAAGAAGATTATTATGCTACACTGCTGTATTTAACAGTACATGTTGTAGTTCATATTTCCCTCAATGAAATGTAACTCTCCAACATCTTCAGTAATCATGCAGACCCAGCCCATGGCCTCCCTAATATCATGCTTGACTGTAAGCGTGACACACTTATCTTTGCACCTTTCGCCTGATCGCCCCACACATGCGAGAAGCCATGAAAGCTAAAGATTTTATTTTCATCTAATCTAGCTACAGCGAATGGTTCCAGTAATCCCTGTACTTTGTTGACATGTCTTCAGCAAACTATTTGCGAGCTGTCTTGTATATCGTCTCCACAAAATTATTTCTCCTGGGGTGACACGCATTCGCACTAAGTTGATGTACAGTGTGGCATATTGTCTCAGCACGAACAGGCTGACTCGAACCTCTTCAATCTAGCAATAACCATAACCATAACCCTAACCCGCCCATCTTGCAAAGGGAAAATTTGAATGTGATGCTCACTACATGCTAACAGATTCTTTGGACGATCCACCCCAGGTCTGTTCTGGTTTAAAACACTGAATGATCTTAGTGACTGTGCTGCAGCACAGTTTAAGGATGTAGGCTAGCTTCTTGTTTGCTTGACTATCTTTATGTAGCCAACAATATGTCTTTTAAGATCCTCAGGAAGTTACTTGCACTGTATGCTATATAATACATTTATTAGTGAGCAGGGTTAGGGTTAGGATTAGGGTTAGGGTGCTACATTTCAAATTTGAACACACCTGCTTCTTATGCACACATGGATCTAGTAACTCTAATGAGTTACATGACGTTTTGGAGAGGAATAACAATCTGCAATATTTTTCACATCCGCAGCGAATATAATAGTTCCTGCTTATTTGCTTTTGTATTATGGCAGTTTTTGTCACTCGGTCCGTCTTTAAATGCAAGGAAAATCCGATGTTCACGAAAAATTCCTCATTCGTTAACCAATGGCAACAAATATAAAGTAAAATATTTGAATAGATAAAACCCTTTGTTGATCTCATAAAAGCAACGGACTTCGTAATCAAAGCAATAAAAAGAAGTAAAATTAAAATCTAAATCTAACAGATTTCAAAATAAATAACAGTCATTCTGCAAAAACAAGCGACGTAACTGAATCTATTCAGTAAGCGCTTGGAACAAATTATGTCAAGTACCACATTGAGAGAACAGCTAAATGTCTGACATGCCGACTGTGTGAACGAGGAGATTGTACAATACGTGGTTCGTAGTTTTGAGAAGTCAGCTCAAAATCAATACCAGAGACGACATGACAGTATTGCTCGAAAGTTCCATCGGGATATATGGAAGAAAAGAAGGTTGGAATGAAGTGATAAATAGCACGAAACTATTCCACGAGGGGTGATGGAGAGTGGTAATATGAAATTATGGTGAGATGTGATTACCCAATGTGATAATGTAATAAAAGCAAAGAGACCCGGTTTAAAGGGTTTTTTTTAAAAGAAAAAGGAACAAAAGAATAACATCTTTGATATAGCACGGCTAGTTTATGTTAATGTAGAAGAAAAGATAAGGCCAAGAATGACAAGAATTTATAAGAGATTGAAGAAGGTATAAGTTGTACCTATTGTGATGTGAACCATGGGGAGTTTAACAAAAGAATTTGACAATGAATTGAGAATCTTGGAACAAATTGCAATGTTAGGGAATTTCAAAGAATAATGTTGAAGGTGCAGGAAGTCTAAGTAAACAACATGCTGATACATTGTCTTCATTTGCTATGATGCACTTATCAATATAAACTCGGACATTTCGACAGCAAGACACAAAATGTGAACAATAATGTTACAATAATAATAATAATAATAATAATAATAATAATAATAATTGTGAAAACGACTGCATTTTGAGAGTACGAACAAATAGTACAAGCAGAAACCCGCAACAACACTCGAAAACGAGAACCACAAAATCCTATGGGACATGGACATACAGACGGACAAACCAGAAGACTAGATATCGTAATAATTAACAAGAAAGAAAAATCCTGTCAAATCGTAGAATTTGCTGCCCCAGCTGACCACAGGGTGAGTATGAAAGAAAAGGAGAAACGAAGCAAGTACACAGAGCTAGCCAGAGAGTTAAAAGGGATTTGGATGATGAAGAAAATGAAAATAGTACCGATAATAGTAGGAGCACTAGGAACAATTCCGAAAAACTTCGAAAAAAAGAATGTCAGAAATTGGAATCAGAGGAATGACTGCAAAAGTACAACGACTAACGATAATGAAAACGACTGAAATAGTAAGGAAACCCCTTGAATGCGGAGAATAATACAAGAATATAATATAACGAATAAACGTTTCAGGGAATGAAAAACACCGAAGCTGCATATCTACAAGTTCTCCACCCCCTTCATGCATCCCCCCATAGTTTCATCACCGCTCCTCCCAATATAAAAGTAACACCAAAGAGCTGAGAAGGGTCAAGAAAAACTGAAAGACCGAGGAGAGAGCGCCAGTCAGACCTCGGTTGGACAAGCGCAAAGTGAACTCGGACTTTGTGGAGGCTAAGTGCCACTCAAATACCAGTACAAACCAATGCCCACTGTCGGCGATAACTCAATGGTAAGAGGATGTTGCGATGATGCAAATTCATTTGCAAATTCTATCGAAGGTTGTGGAGAGAACTTGACGTCTGGGGAGACTTGTTTTCACTCAGCCTCCAGAGAACACCACAGATTTCCAATCAGATCCTTTGTTGACTTGTGTGAAAACTCTTTGTGAGTCAATAATAATAAACTACACTATATATTCCAATGACCTTATTTATTAACGCATATACAGAATTATTAGTGGTTTTTATTTGAGTCGTTTTCTCGTAATAACATATAAAGGCGTTATTATAATTTTCCGAATCTAAATATATTTTCTACCATATACTGCATGTGGATCTAAATATGTATATTGAAAAAGACGGGAAAGAAAACCTGAACACTTTTTAGAACATTTTGAAGGTTTAACCCCCTATTTTCGAAGGACTTCCTATATATATATATATATATATATATATATATATATATATATATATATATATATATATATATATATACACACAAACACACACACACACATATATATCTCTATATATTCTACTCTAGCAGGATTTTGATATGTTTCTGCTATATGCTGAATATATTTTCCCCTTTATTCTGAATCTGAATATGCATATGTTTTCTACTATTTAGGAAATCTGAATACATTTCAACTATATACTGAATACCCTATTCTACATTCAGACCGATATTCTCTCGGTATTTGTACAACAATTTTATAGTCTGTTGACATGCTTCAACATATTTAAATGCGAATATAACATTGAAAAACAAGTTTCTCCTGAGAACGCCTGTCATCAATAAACCGAAAACGATTTACGTATTAGGCGCTTTTTAAGATAAACGACAGACATCGATTTAGATCTATGACCCAAATTACATCTGCAACTTTTCTTAAGATGACTTACAAAAAGAGAAAACAATTTCTTTCAATACTATATTTTATTTTACTGAACTGATTTATTAATTCTATTCACTTCTTTGAAATATGCTTTTTTGTTTGGATGAAGCCTCCAATAAAAAAAAAAGTTGGTACAATCGATATTTTATAAAATATCTTTCCTTATGAAACTAGACCTTTACTTATTACGTCTTTTCTTTCGCCTTACAAGGTTTTTTCTTATATTACAACTTCATTTCTCTTCAATATTCTTCTGCCTAACATTTTCATTTCTTATCTAAATGTATTTAACATCGGCGTTGTATATTTAATTTGAACTGTTGTATAATGCCGATTTTTTCTTCTTCTGACGAGAAGTATTTAGCTTCCAAATGCCATGGCCTAAATAGGTTCCCCTTTTCCTAACTTCTGCCGTTTTAATATAATTGAATGATATTTCAATAAAGTCCTAATATAACTAAAACACATATCTATGGAAGATTTTAGTTTTAAACAGATTATTCAATACATACAACAAAATCTCACAATATTAAAAAAAAATCTTTTATTGATTATTAGGGAAAACAATTATTTTTGGCAAATAACAGCAACAACAACAACAACAACAACAACAATAATAATAATAATAATAATAATATTAATAATAATAATAATAATAATAACCATAATAATAACCATAATAATAGTATATATATATATATATATATATATATATATATATATATATATATATATATATGTACTCATTATATGTGTTTTTTTTCTATCGTCATCATTAGGTAGAACGTCAGATTAAGATGTACTCAAAAACAAAAATAAACGCCTGCACTGTAGTGTCGTTGCCATCAGTTGGAATTAAAAACCGTATTTTTTATAATGATAACGCCACATTACCATTGTCACGAACAATAATATTATTAAGTTTAATCAGTATGTATAAATATACTAGCCGGCCACTCAGCATTGCCAGCTCGTAATAAACGCTTAAATATGATAGTTTGATAAATGCAGAGTCTGTATATATTATTATATTATATTGAACCTGTTTATAGTAATTATTTTTTAAAAAAATGTAAAAACAATGACTTGTGAACAACAACTGACTATCGACACACACGTATAATTTAAATTTACATTTTACTTTGAAGCCATAAGGAATCGTGTTGTGCAAAGCTTAAAATTAAAACGTGTACCGATAGCTGTTACGTTACGCATGCAAATTTGTAATAACATCATTCGACCCTCACCTGGCAAATTTTATTTCTTTAATTTTCATAGGTTTGCACCGATTTTCCTAGGCTTGAACTCAAATGTAATTTCGCTCGAATACCTTTTATATAAATGTTTATCTCTTTGGACCATAATATGACAGAGGAGTTTTGTACGCAAATTTTAATATATATATATATATATATATATATATATATATATATATATATATATATATATATATATATATATCACCATATACAGAAATATATATGAAAGACGTGTGTGGTTACTATAACCATTTTACGAAAATATTACGCAAGTACAAACGATGTAGAATATATGCATGAATATAATTACACCTAATACCTAATGAAAGATGATCATAAAGAAAGCGAAAAATACTAATAGGGAAGTAAGTAAAATGGATGTTGTAAAGAATATGCAAATAAACCAGTGTATGTCTGTGTGTCTGAGTACAATTCCCCACGAAATAACTATATCAATTTTAATTCTACAGACTCCAAATTTTATATACAGGGTACTGACAGTTGAGGAACATCTTTGTGATCGGTTTTCAGCCAGAAATTTGGCTATAAGGGCTCAAAGTTCAACGATTTGATCTTTGAGAACTACCAAACGCCTCCTACAATTTTGACTATAAACGCGTGAAATTTTAGATATAGATATGGGTTCCTTTAACTTTATAAATTGATTTGAGCCCAAAATGTTAAGAGGACATAATAGCGTTCAAAGTTTAAAAAAATTAACCTATGCGGTCTCTACCAAATTACTTAGAGAATTTCTGTTCTAAACATTAGAAATTTTACATAAAGTATATTCAGAGATAGAGCAAGTTTTTAATCGGTTAGCGTCGAAAATTTGAGCTGTCAATATATACATGTATGTCTGTATGTATGTTTGCATGTCTGCCTAAAACTTACGACATAAGTGACGGATTTTCACGAGATCAGTATCCTTTGAAGCTCGCCCATTTAGACGAAAAATAATGAAAAATTGGCGAAAAACATTGATATCTTCACCCTTAACTGGGCACTTTTCTACAGGGATGGTTTGCATTTTTTGCCGATATTTTCGAAAGTAATCCTTTTTTCGATTGTATAGCCTTAATTAAAACCTACATCATTCCCAATTTGACGGTGGTCGTAACAGCAAAGACGTCATGAGTTTTCCCTGCTCTTTTCCTCCTTAACTGTACGGGTTCGCGCCTGCCTTCCTACTACCACTTTTTTCTGCCCAACATACGCTTCCAAACACCTGGGCATGCTAGTTTATATATAAACTATAATATATATATATATATATATATATATATGTATAAAGCTGAATGTCTGTGTGTGTGTGTGTAGTCACGAATAGGCTCCTATATGGTTGACTATTTTAAAAAAACTGATTACATATGATGATAGAAGATGTATCGAGACACAGGAATGGGTATGTTTGATCTGGCAGAACGGTGGTTCATTAAAATTGTGGGGTCTGCGTTCGCGTCTGGTCAACAAAGTATGGAAATAAAAAATTAAAAAAAAAGTTTACAAGAGTTTTTGATATATATGTACATAAGAATACTTTGATAAGTATGTTTTAACTTAAATGAGGATGGTATAATAAAATTGTAGGGTCTGTATTCGCGAATGACCTCCATGGAATGGAAATAGGCACACACTTTAATAAAGACTTTTTCATATCTATCTGTGTAAGTATACTTTGATAATTATGTTTCAGTTTGAAGAAATATGGTATAATAATATTATGGGGTGTTCATCGCACCTGACCTCCATAGAATGGAAATATCTCCCAAACGTCAACAAGTTTTTTTTTAAATATAGATCCACAGAATATTGTGATAAGTGTTTCAGTGTGAACAGGTATGGTATAATGAATTATGGGGTTTATCTATTTTATTTTTACTTTCATCATATTTTGCTTTGGTTTTCATACCCCCAAATTTGAAGCTATCTTTATACACCCCTTTCTTTACATAACCTGTCATTCTTTCATAAATCAGTCCATTTTCTATGTGCTGTTTTTGAACCCAATCAACGACGGGTACTTTTGCTAGTATATATATATTTATATATATATATATATATATATATATATATATATTTATATATATTTGTATGACAGGAACATAAAGAAAATTATCCATGCAAGCCAATATATGTAAAGTCCGAAATGAAACCATGCATGCTCAACCAGAAATCTGTGAGTCATACACCTTATTTTGGTGAAAGATTTGCCCCTTTTTCACATACGATGCACATACATTGAAAGTACAGTATGATAGGGTTTATACACAGCCCTCATCCGTCGAACACGACGAGAGATTACATTATATATATATATATATATATATATATATATATAAAAGTGAACGTGTCTGTGTACATTCCCTACGCAATAACTCTGTCAATTTGTAGTCTATATACTCGAAATTTGATGTACAGTATATTGAGATGTGGGAGAATATGTGTAATACATATTCATCAATTTTACTGTTTAGGGTTCAAAGTTCAACGATTTGACATTGAGAGCTTTACCAACTCCTCCGACAAGTTTGGCTATAAACACCTGAAATTTTAAATATAGTTTTCTTGGACAGTGAAACTTAATAACTTGATTTGAGTGCCAAACCGTAAATTTTAAGGGGTTATAATAGAGGTCAAATTTTTAAAAAAAAGTGACCGTTTTTTTGCTCAACATACACCTCCAAACACCCGGACAACACCGGGCTGAAATGATAGTATCTCAATATCTATAAAATCAAGTGTCTGCCTGTCTGTGTGTCTATGTGTCTGTGTACATTTCCCTACAAAATAACTCTGTCAATTTTCAGTCTACATAATTGAAATTGGGCTGTTAAGGGGTCAAAGTACAGCGATTTTACCTTTAAGAGCTCTACCAAACTCCCCCGCTATTTGGTCTAAGTAGGGGTCAAACTTTTTATAAAATTGACCGGTTTGGTTTTTTGCTCGACGTACACCTCCAAACACCCGGCAAACGCCGGGCTTAAATGCTAGTATATATCTAAGTACATAGTTAATAAATATCTTCGCATTTAAGCTGTATTTGTGATAAATATATTTTGCAAGACTTTGATGCAATGACTGATAGAAGCAATTATAATTGACCAATTACACCAAATTAAACCTCACGACATAATTAGATATCAAATTTTCATGCGCCGCATTTTAGGAATTCTAATTTAAAATTCATTATATTTGGATATTGAAAATTGTTTTGCACTTAGGACCAGACGTCTAAATTTACACCATATTTTAGGAATCTGATCAATATTTACTTATTTGATGCTCTCTCATCTATTTTCTTTATTGTTTCTTAGCATTATTAGATTTTAGAAGCGGTTATGTCCCTGGTATGTGTTATGTACGTACTAATGAACTGTAATATTTATAGTAGGTGGAACGATAAAATTGTTGCAAGTGAAAAGACGTCATGATTTCATTTCTGTGTGATGAAAACCGGTTCTCAATTTTTCATTTCAGACGATCTACTTGTTGTCTAGTTGTTTACAAATTCCAAGAGCGATAGAAGCCTTCTACCATGTCTTAATGTTACACAATGTTCAAGGAGCAATATCGGAAATGAGCCGTTGTACAGCTAACGCTATCTATCGATCAAAGTTATGACAAGAGGACCATTGCCAGCACCCTTAAAATGCATCGCTGGATCGCTACGAATAACAAAAACGAGTCCAGGGTGATAAAACGGCCAGAGTTATGGTTTTGGTCTGGTTTCAAGTGAGGGCCAGATCATTCCACCTCACATTTTCGAAGTCGGCATTAAAGTCCACTCTAAAGTGTATCTAGATTTGCCTTAATGTGGTGAAATCAGGTGACCGTTTGCAGAACATAGGTGTGGCAGACACATTTATGGTCGCCGACCCACAAATCCTGACATACCCAGGATTGGCTTCAGAAAGAGCGCTACGACTTTGTACAATTCTCTCATTGGTCTCCTTCTCTCCTGCCTTGAACTTTCGTGACAACTTGATTGGTTTATAAGTCGAAAACATCATCAACATTGGAGCCAATCTGACCGCCGAATCCTCGTCGAGCTTTAACCGGCGCTTATGGAAAAAAGCATAATCCTAGTTCCGGGCATATCGAGGTGGTGATTTGGGATGAAGGCGACTGCATTGAATAGATGTCATCCCTAGAACACATTAAGTTATCTGAATTTAATTTTTCCAGAAAATTTAAAAAATAATACAGATTTTTTTTAGGGCGACTCGTTTATCGTTCCACTTTATTCTTGTTTTGTCTCTTGTACCCACCCTTCATTTTCTTCCTCCTTTTAGAAGTACTTTTCGAGATGAGGATTGGTAAGAGTCTGTGCCGTAATGAAAAAAATACTTATCAATACTTATTTTTAAATAATCATTGCTAGAGGTTGAAAAATCTACACGGCATACAGGTGATAAGAATACATTTCTTTTTACATAAGAGTTATTACTTATCAAAGGCCAGAGGCCACTCGAGTTTAAGGGTTAAAGAGTGTACAGTAGTTAATTGAATAATATAGGAATCGTTCGTGCTCAAGATCAGAGGAGAGAGAATATTAGAGAACTTGGTCGTTTACAGTCTTTGACGTGCTACCATAGATGGCAGTATCGTCAGCATAAATGTCTACGAATGATGTAAGGATGTGATTTAGAAGATAATTGATGTAGATCAGGAAGGGAGTTGGGCCCAGGATGGACCCCTGAGGGACTCCAGCATTAATAGTGCATGATTCTGATTTCTGCCCATCAACTACTACGCTTATGAACCTATCAGAGAGAAACGATTTAATAATTAAGAAGACTACTTCACAAGATCTCCAGCTATGATATAGCTGGAGATTTTGTGAAGTAAACCTTTATGTTATACCTTATCAAAGGCCTTTGATATGTCAAGAGCAATTGCCCTAGAGAGGAAACCTCCGTCGAGAGGTTTGCTAATTCTATGAAATATAAATGTAAGCACGTTATAATCACATTGACTAATTTATACCATTAACCTTTATCCCCTAGCAGCCTTCGGCCTTGATAAGTGGTTATTACTATGTAAAAAAAGCAGGCACATAGAAGAGCAGTTTTCACAGGTGTGCCGTTCTAAGAAAGAAGCTTTGGTCATTGAATCTACGTTTTGGTTTAAGCACGGATAAAGAATGGGGGAATATATTGATAGTGTTTTCCGCTCTCGGGAAAGTTTGGCGAAGGGGGTATCAATGAGGAATTCATATAGAAATGCTATACATATGCTATATACGACGAGATAGAACTGAGTCAGTTGGGATGTTATGTAGGTCGATTTCTGAGAGAACAGTATTCTGAATAATCTTAATAATACATATAAATATTTTAATGACTGGGACTACTCACACAATGCATCTGCAAAGATTTCTTTTTTTGCAACAATTTATCGTATCATCTTGAATCTGGGTGACAACAATCTCTCAGACGTCCAGTACTCCCCACAGCTTTCAATAACCTTTGCAGATTAATTTAGGTTATCACAGCAGTCGCTTATTGATTTCTCGTTGGCAGCGACCATTGGTCGTCAGTGTGATTTGGCTGGCAATAAGCTTCTTCAAGGTCGCAGCCATCTTTGCACTAATCCAACTGGGGTCTAGCTCGTGGTTCCACTCCTCGGTGTTTCCATCATCATTGTCACCCCTTGGTTATTTAGTATGGTGCTATACCTATATAAAAAGGGGGTCGGGCAGGGAAATTTAATGAATAATTATACCGTTTCACCTTTCATGATTAAATGCGATATTCATTTATGTGTATAATCTGTAGCGGTTTCTGTATGCCTAGCTTGTGTCTGCAGCTCATATGCGTTATTTTCCTCATTAAAAAGTTTTCCTTAATATTTCTGCAGTTTTCATTATTGTTATACGCTGTATTTTCTCAGTCAGTCCTCTGATTGTAATCTCTTCCAAACTTTTTTGTTTGAGTAGGCAAATACGATAATTACATTGAACGCTGGAGAGTTATAGAAAAGTACTACATCTGTTTTTGGATATTCTCTTTCTATTTCTTTTAATTTGAGCACATCGTTTCGTTAACAGTCGTGACACATTACAATCTGCGGAAATGCTACGTATAAGCAGAGAAAGAATCAGTCATTCTT
The DNA here is from genome assembly GCF_053919585.1 of Euprymna scolopes. Classification (NCBI taxonomy): domain Eukaryota; kingdom Metazoa; phylum Mollusca; class Cephalopoda; order Sepiida; family Sepiolidae; genus Euprymna; species Euprymna scolopes. The sequence continues at coordinate 29,062,296 of NC_136495.1, read as the reverse complement.
TACGCACAAACACACCTAAAAAAAATTATATATATATATATATACATGCATACATACAAACATACATACATACACACACCCATATATATATATATATATATATATATATATATATATATATATATTTAAAGGAGATTAGAATAATAGTCTAAAGAGCTAAGTGTATTTTAATGTAATAGTGAAATTACTAGTTTAATTAAAATACAGGAATACGTTGTAATTTAGATATATAATAAGCTCGATAGTTAAATGTCCTAGAGCTAATTCAATATTAAGTAATGTGATTTATAATTTAAAAATTTAAAAAAAAATTTAAAATTTAAAATCAAAATTTAATTAAATTAAAAATCAGTTTCATAAGAAGGAACAACAACAAAGTCAATTATCTGTACGATCGTTTCGGAAATCCGTGCTTTTTATTTGTGGTATACATGAAGTCACGTAGAACAATTATACATAGTCTTTTTGGTAAGCACGGTCTCCTCATCAGCAAATTTAGGAGGATTTCTATTGAATTGAAAAGACACCAAAAATAAACCTAGCATTAAAAGTAAGGCAGATGAATCTGAAAAATTGAAGTAAAAAGTGTGGATTTAAAATTTATAAGAAAATTAGTATAGGTTAGAGATAGAAATGAGTAGAAAAAAAAAATTTTTTTTTGAATTTACATAATAAATTTGATTTAAAAATATATAGATATAGTAACCTTTTAGTTTTTCTAACTAAAACTAAAACCTGCAAACGTAAGAATAGACACAAGGAGATCCTATGGTTCAACCCCCTGTATTCCAAAAACCTAGAAACAAACATAGCTAGAGAATTTTTTAAAATATTAGATAAGAACTTTAAAGCCCCCCATAGATATAATAAGATTTTCAATAAGAACACAATTAAAGTCTCTTACTCTACTATGCCTAACCTTCATCAGAAAATAATTAGTTCTAATAATAATAAAATTAATAAACTACAAAATGCAACTATACAAAATACATCGGACTGTAACTGTAGAAGAAAAAATAAATGTCCCCTACAAGGCTCATGTAAAATTAAAAATGTTATCTATAGCTGCACAGTATCAAAAACTCCAAATATACAAGAACCTATCAACAGCCATAACTCAACTACCAGATTAAATAATAACACCAACTTAAATCAATCTACCGATCAATTACTAACCAACCCACCACATTATAATCCAACAATAGACCTAACGGAAAATAATCATAATAATCAAGAGGTAATATATATTGGTTCCACATCTGGCCCAATAAAACATAGAATTTCAACGCACAAACATTCTTTTAAAAATAACTCTCTATCAAACCAAACTACTCTATCCAACTATATTTGGCAACTAAAAAATAGCAATATTTCTTTCAACTTAAAATGGCAAATAATTTAGACTTGCAAATCATATAAACCAGGAGATAAATTTTGTACATTATGTACAAAAGAAACCCTAAAAATTTTAAAATATGAAGATATAAAAAGCACAACCAAACTAGTAAATTCAAGACACGAGCTTCTATCATGTAATCATAAACGTTGGTTTAAATTTAATAAATATAAACCACCTTAAATCATTAAAAATTACTCATTAGTAAAAATAGATTTTTTTTTTTAATAAATTAAGTTAGACCAATTACCGCCCTTAGACTCGTAAATCAAATAATAAATAAAGCCAATAACACATGACAATTATCTCCCCTTAAAAACTTGCAAAATAAATATTCTCTCTCTATAGATATTAACTGTAGCGTCTTTAAATCAAAATACGCTAACGGAAACAATTTACTGCACGAGCGTCGCCCTTTTAAAATTCATCATTCAATAAAATAAAAAGCTATAGCAAACATCTAAATGACTACTTTAAATACGGTTCCTGATTTCAAAAAAAGAAAAACTAAAAGGTAACTATATCTATATATTTTTAAATCAAATTTATTATGTAAATTCAAAAAAAAAATTTTTTTTCTACTCATTTCTATCTCTAACCTATACTAATTTTCTTATAAATTTTAATTCAAACCTTTTACTTCAATTTTTCAGATTCATCTGCCTTACTTTTAATGCTAGGTTTATTTTTGGTGTCTTTTCAATTCAATAGAAATCCTCCTAAATTTGCTGATGAGGAGGCCGTGCTTACCAAAAAACTATGTATAATTGTTCTACGTGACTTCATGTATACCACAAATAAAAAGCACGGATTTCCGAAACGATCGTACAGATAATTGACTTTGTTGTTGTTCCTTCTTATGAAACTGATTTTTAATTTAATTAAATTTTGATTTTTAAATTTTAAATTTTTTTTTAAATTTTTAAATTATAAATAACATTACTTAATATATATATATATATATATATATATATATATATATAGTTGTATCCTCATTAGTTAGTCCGTACTTCACCCTTTGAATGACGTCAAATACCAGTTTTAAAGGCAAACTACTAAAATTATCTTTTACATATCCGATATGGCAAGCCTGAACAAGAATATGGGAGTAACTACCCTTTGATATGAACTCGTTTTCTGATATAATTATAATAATATATAATTATTGTTGTAATGTTCTCAAATGGGAACGTATATTAATTTGGATGTGTAGAAAATTTATAACGAGAGGGGGAAATCAGCAAAAGGTGACGTTAATCAGGGACATTCGAACGAGCTTCATCACGGACAGAGTAAATTAAAGATTGTCTTATATCATCTTATGATATTATTTGTATTTAAGTATGTAACATGTTATTAATTTCCACGCATTAGTTACTATTAATTTCTTTATATCGTCTAGATCAGTTCAATATTTAAACTGCAATGGACACTATTTTAACAGAAATGTTAGTAAACTCCTATTAGTTGCGTATTAATAGTTATTCTACCAAAAAACAAAACTAATACTCCGTTATTAGGATAAATATCAGCTTTATAAAAACATACTCGTTAGTCTTAGACATTTTTCTTTTAGTATTTATTATCATACAGGCAGAACCCGTTAACTTGCGTTGCCCGGTGGTAGCATGCACCCCCCTTTCTGCGTAAAAAATAAAAATACGAGTGTTGTTGTTTTTGTCGTTGACCAAGCTACAACCCCCTCATGTTAAAAATGGCTTTCGCAATAGACACCCCATTTTGGTGCCTGAGGGTGGGGTTGTCACAAAATTTGCTGGAAGGTTCAGGATATTTTTTGGGTATGGTTCAGAGTAAAGTTCAGGCAAGGTATTTTAGTTGGCAAGACTGGAGTTATAGTAAAAAACTATCACTCAATGGTAACTAAATTCCTGTAGTAATTTGTTCCTTAAACGTAACTAAATATGAATGTAAACGCTGTTTAAGGAAGTGTCCATTTTTATTAAGTTGTAAAAGTAAACATTATAAACAGAACCGATTGCTTTAATAAGAAACAATGGTGAATCTGCTTCTAAAACTTTAAATGGGTTAAATTTAATCACGTTATTATTGATAATATAATCATGCGAAAGGCAGAAATATTAATATTATTATTCTGAAAGCTATTCTTTATATCGGGGAGGGTGTTCAGTAACTAATCTGTGCATACAATGTAAGAAAAAATATCATGAAACATGAATTCAACCTGAAAACACTATTTCAAAATTGCGCGGTACCAAAAAATTTATAAGTATCCAATTGTTATGTGGAAGAATATTTACAAAAGACCAATGTAAAAATAATTACCCAAAGGTGTACTTTTCAATGCTTTTAATTATGAAAAATAAAATGAAGCACATTTAATCATTGTAAAACTTCATCTGGTATTATTTCTCTTTTTTGTAAATATGAAGAATCATTACACCTTCGAATAATCCTCTAAAATTACCACTTTTAAAGGTTTTCGGGGGTGCAGAAAACGACAATAACGTATAAAAATCTGGCATACGACTAATTTTCAAAATATCAATAAATAATAGTTTCTAAAAAGACAAAGAACACGTTTCCATAATAATTTCATGCGAAATAAGCACCTTGTTTATGGCCACATTTTTTTTTGGGGGGGGGGGGGGAGTAAACGTACAATGAACACAATTTAACGTAAATTACGCACTCACATTTTTTGTTTGGGGTTGGTGCACGTCAAGTCGTTTATTCCTGTCCGGTATCCCCCCTCCAAAAGATTGGGTGCTCAGTTTACGGTAAATTGTGTTCATTGTACGCTTACCTCCCCACCCAAACAAAAGTTGGCCATAAAGTGGTTACTAATTTTACCTTAAATATATACAATATACCCCTTACGTTTTTAAAACTAACAGTATTTTATATTTTTGAAACTACTCGTTTGCCGGGATTCCAAACGTTATTTTCGTTTTAAGCAGCCCTAAAAGATTTTTTTTTAAAACTAGCATTTCTTCAAATATGTTAAACTACTTGGTTGCCGGAATTATAAACCTGGTTTTTGTTTGCGACACCCAGTAGAACATATAAGGTCGTAATTGGAAAAGTTTGGTCGAAGGTGAAAAGAATCATCATATTAATCCTCTGTTTATTTTCTTAATAACGTGATTATGTGCAATTAAAATTTACGGAATCCTTATATGTGTAATAATAAGGTAATTGTATCCGTGTATATTTCATGTACAAATATGCAAACATATAAATAGAATCGGAAACTCGAAAACCAAATGAAACGAAACATTATTCCGTGCGTCCCTAGAATTACTATTAAGACATATTACATAATAAAATAAAACGTTAATTTAAAGTGTTAAACAATCTAAGCATATTAAATAATAGCGTTAATTAATTTTAGCCATTTATAGGGTATGAAGCAGTTACAATGTAAACAAACGTGATAGATTAAACATCGAATCGACAACGGGAAATCCAAATGAGACGAAATGTTTTTCTAAAGCGTCCCTAATAACCGCTTAGTAAAAAAGAATTACTGTCACGTTATCTTAATTTCTAAAATAAAATATAATTAATAATGCTTTATCACTGTATTTGTCACTGTACATGAAATACATCTACAGTTTGTTAATATAACACGACAAATAAACAATAAGCCGAGTAATTTGATTCCTTCGTTAGAGGTGGAAATACTCCTTGTATTTGCCTCTTTCTTTGTTTTAATAGTAAAATAACGTGGTGAAGTGTAATTAAAATTGAATGGCATCCTCACATGTGTAATAATAGAGTGATGTCATTTTATCCATTCATAGTCTGTGTATATAAATAAACATGCAATCATATAAATCGAATCGGAAACTCAAAACCTAATGTAACGAAATAATTGTTAAGTTTAATCTTAACATGTGAAATGATAGGGTTATATTATTTTAACAATGTCTACTGAGTGAAGCGTCCCTAACAACGTTTTAGTAAAATCTAATTACCGTCTCGTTAAATTTATTACTAAATAAAATATAACTAATAATGATTTGTAACTGTATCCTCATGAATAAATTAAAATATAATTAATTATTTCTCTTATTCCGCTTTACATGCCATTGAAATTCAAACGCTGACAATTCTCAATAAAAATTAGTTTTGCAGTGTCTATGAATAAAGCTCAAAGATAAGGCTTCATAGTTGTTTTACTTAATATTCAGACGCCTTGTTTTTCTCATGGGCAGCTGTATGTTGGTTGCTCACGTATTGAAAGTCATGGAAAATTCTGCATTTGTTAGAGGTCACATCCAGTATGTTGTTTGTATAGATGCTCTTTCAATATAGTTGCAAATGGTGCATTAACTAGTATTCAGATATGCAATCTTAGAAACAAACACTTTATTTTTTAATTAACAGAATAGATTATTAATGCCATCTTTATATATATATATATTGTACACTACATAGTAAAAACAAAAGGAGTTTTAACAATTTTCAAACATGCACTATAATATAAAAAAATAATTGCAATTCTTACATATTTTGAGAGAAAAAAAATAAAAGAGAAATGATCAAACTAGAAAATAGGATTAGTGCTACTGGCGAAACCTCCACAAAATTAAACGCACCTACTGCTTCTACCTCATAGATTAATCGAAAAAGTAATCATTATAGATTAATGTTTTGTTTAATAAATAAGAAAATTATGGATGGGAACGGAATATTAAAATATATCAAATAGGACCTGGCAACGCCGCGTACATCAGCTAGTACACATATATATGTATATATACACATAGATATATATATATATATATATATCTGTATACACACAGATATATATATATATATATACATATATATATATATTTATATAGACATATATACATATATATGTATATATACACGTAGATATATACATATATATACATATATATAAACATATATGTGTATATATATACGCATATATATACATATATATATACATATATATACACATATATATGTATATATATACACATAGATATATACATATAATATATATATGTATGTATATATATATATATCTATATCTATATATATATATATATATATATATATATATATATATATATATATATATATATATACTTGCAACGCCGGGTACATCAGCTTGTACATAAATAATGTTGCTATTTTTCAAAGGTAACATAACCAGTGAAATATAACGTTGTTAATACAAAGGTGCTCAATACCGGCGTAGCGCATGTTACTCGTTCAATTTCTATTTACATGAGCAGTAATGTGTTTCTACACAGTCATGAGCATGTTTTGGTCTTCTAGTATTTAATAATTGGATACTTCTTCAGGCAGAAACGCTAATATTACAAATGTTAAGGTTAAGAATTTCTCTTTTTAATATAAGCGTCGTCCCCTGAAGATGTCTCTAGTTACTAAATACTAGAAGATCGAAACATGCTCAGGACTGTGTAGCAACATATTACTGCTTATATAAATACGAATTGAAAGTATATATATATATATATATAATTATTTATGAATATATATTCAACTCTTTAAATACTTTATATATATGCATATATAAGGAGAGAGAAAGAGAGAGAATGCGAGCGAGAGGGAATAAGTGAGCGGGGATATGTGGGTTCATTCATATAGAGTTTATGTGTTTGTGTTTATATCGACCACATTTTAGAAACCATATTATCCGCGTTCGGGTTTGTCACCACATTTTCCCAAAGGGGAATTGGCTCGCTCCGAAGAACGTCGATGTTTTTAAATTGATGCAGTATTTCTCATGTAGACAGAATGTAATCATATTACTCATTGAAATATCTACATAAACATTTTTTTCTGACCCACCATGCTGTCTTTTTCTCTCTCTCTGCAATGCCTTCCACAAACAAGAAATACACTATCGTCACACAATAGGAAATAACAAGATTAATATTTGTTACAACTTAGACGTGTTCCCATTGATTTACACGCTGCAGAATATTGAATTGCTAGACGCGCGACATTTTCTGACATTTTCTATTTTTCTTAAATGTTATTTTTTTCACGTTTAATCTAATCTTATTAGTTGATCACTAACCTTGTTTCTTGTTTATATCGCTATATTTTGAAACAAAGCGAAACGATAAAGTAAATTATAATTATGATTATAAGAATTGATATACGATATACGCAGTATTAAAACAAGAAAAATATTGTTTAATCGTAAAGCAAATGAAAATGTGTCGTGACGTCATATAGTAAAAAACATAAGGAACATTTTTGCCGAAAAGTTATACACCTAAAACACGGAATCACTCTATATAGATACTAGCGGGGGTATCCGGCGTTGCCCGAGTGTTTGTTTCCGGGACGGGGGGGAGTTTTAAAAAATGTTATGGTAGGTAAGTAGGAAGGATCAAACCCGGAGTCATGAGTAAAAGTAGGAAAATAAAGTGTGAAAAAAAAAAACATCTGCAACGTTAACAGTTCGGCCACCAAGAAAAGTCCATTCCAGTTGTTTAGGAAAAAAAAAAAACGACTACGGTAGGTCGGCGCGAACGTTTAAATATAATGTGAATTGTCCAGCACGCTAACCACTACGCCACAGAGCACTGCAGCTTAGTTTAGTGATTTTAAATAACTTCACATGAAAGAACTACGAAGCCAAACCGGTGTTCTCTTCTCAACTGTTCCTTGTGAACGATCCCTAAACGGTGTTAAGTGGTGGCAAGGGGAGGAGGAATTTATTAGAGAAAAATATTTTACCACTTCCATTGATCTTAACCGATTTTGGCCGTAATTCTCAGCAGAAAAAGTATAGAAATCTAAGATTATCGAGGAATTTGAGAAATAATAACCTATAACACACCTCAGATATTGTTCTGGCGTTTGTGCATATTATATTTGCATGAAATATCTTGATTTTTAATCCTATTAATGTCAAAATCATACGGGAAAAATGAGTTCATTTTACTTATATAGAGAAGAAGAGATAACGTTGAGATGTTTACTTTTTTTTTTACATTTTCACGCCAAACAAGGCATATTGCCATTTTGTTGTAGGGGACTACTATCAGGGACATGGGCATCAGAGGTACTGTGTAGGGAGTTGGGCAGCAAGATGTCGGTTCACGTTGCACTTGAACTTCTGCATGTCAGTACAGTTGGGGAAGCAGTGGCCCGGCAGGGAATTCCAAAGTTTAGCTGTCCTAGAGAAGAAACTACTGGAGTTGAAGGCTCTCTTACATCTGGGGATCTCTACTGTGAAGGGGTGGAATTTAGCTGCTTGTCGGGTTTTTCGAGGGTATTTACGTCGAGGGGTTACATGTCCTTGCAGTTCGTCAGAGCATTCTTCATTAAAGTACCTGTAGAAAAGTCAAAGGGGTGCAGTATTTCGTCGATGGGACAGGGGATGAAGTTTAGATGACAGTTCAGGACCTATCAGATTGGCGACTCTCTTTTGAACCTTGTCTAGGAGGGAGAGACTAGTTGTAGTTGCACCAGCCCAAATATGACAACAATACTCCATAAATGGGCGAATGGTGGCCTTATAGAGTTATAGGTTCTTTCGGGCGTTATTATCTTCCTTGCACGGTAGAGAGAACCTACCTTCATGTAATTGTTCTAACTGATGTTTACTTAGAGCGTTATTGAGAGGAGTTTAAAGATGTACTTTCAGATAAAGAAGCATTGGTCATTGCTATTGGTAGTAAAGAAGGTTTCTTGTAATTATTGAAGGAAACGAGTTTTGTCTTGGCAGAATTGGATGTGACCATCCATTTATGTTCCCATTCCACTACAGATTGGAGGTCATCCTCTAGTGTTTTTGCCATTTCTTTAGATATGTGTTCGTTTGTTTACCTCTCGTGTATGTTATAGAGTGTGGTGTCATCGGAATATATAGCCATCTCACAGACAATTAAGTCAGGGAGGGCATTTATGAATATTAGGAATAATAGAGGGCCAAGGATATACCTCTGAGGCACTCCCGCATTTACATCAAATTGTTTAGATGTACGACCGTCAAGGACAACCTGGATTTTTTTCTTATCTAAGAAGGATGTAATTATGTGAAGTATTCTTCCAGTAATACCGTATGATCTTATTTTACTGAGAAAACCTTTATGCCATACCCTGCCAAAACCCTTAGATATATCTAGAGCTACCGCTCTACCTTCCCCTGCTTTTGCAAGTGAATGGTATATATGCTCGGAAATTACAGTTAGGATGTCTGCTGTGGAACGGGATTACCTAAATCCATATTGTGGGTCCGTCAGAAGTTTAGCGTCTCTAAGGTGATGGACTAGAACTTGGTTAATTATGGACTCAAATATTTTGGCTAAAAGTGGGAGGAAGCTGATGGGGCGGTAATTTACTGGGTCAGTTCTTTTGCCAGAATTCTTGAAAACCACAGAAGCATTTTTCCAGCAGGATTGAATGCAAGATTCATTAAGGCATTTGTTGTAAAGTTTGGAGAGGATTGGAGCTACTTTGGCGGAGCCCTTTTTTAACAGTACAACCGAGATGAGATCGGGTCCACATGCTTTTGAAGTGTCAAGATTTTTATGATAGCATGCACCTGAGCAGGGGTGGTTTTCAGATCGTCTAGTGTGGCGTCTGTCCGCAAAGGAAAGTCAGGGGGTGGTTAGAAGGGTCAACTGTGAAGTTGGATGCAAAGCGACTGGCAAGCATGTTAGCCTTCTCAGTTGCTGAGCAAACAACCTCATGATTGTTGGATAGTGGGGGAATTGTTGATTAGCCATTATTTTCTACACTGTTGTATATTTTCCAGAAATCACGGGTTCCTAATTTCTGGGCTTCTATGCGTTTTTTGGTAGTTTCAGTAAATTCTCTCCTAGCTGTCGCTATTTCTTTCTTACAGTTACTTCAGTCTGCTTGAACTGTATTTATGTCAGTTTAATTTGCGGTACGCATGCCGCCTTTGCGCGATGACAGCTGCACATGTGGAATAAACCATTTTGGAGAGGTGGGCTTACTATAAAATTTCCACGTGGGAACATGTGCTTCAATTGCTGTTTGAACCATTCAGTGGTAGCATTTGCACACTGTTCAGCAGGAAGTGAAAAGATGTTTCGCCATGGGGCGTCTCTGATGAGATCCCTGATGGCTTCCCAGTCAGACTTTTTATAATATCTCTTTGTTATGAGCAATGGTTGTTCCGTTTTGGCTCTAGAGTTTAGGGCGATTTCAACTATTATTACTACATGATCAGCATTCCCAAGTAGGCTGTGGGCGTTCGCACCACAATCATTGGGAACTATGGTCAGAAACAGATCTAAAATGATGCGTGTTGTTCTTGCTGGTCAGGGAAACGGGTTGGAAACGTAACCATCTGTGATAGGGAATGAGTTATAGAGAAACTATGTGTTGTGGTACCAGCTGCGTCTGTGTAAGTAGAAAATCCAAGCCAGTTGTTGTGGTGGACATTGAAGTATCCAAATACATGCACTTGTACGTTAGTGTCGAGGAAAAGTGCTACATCTATGCTGTCAGAGACTTTGTTTATTAGGGTACTGTCCTGGGCCAAAGGAGAGCGGAAGAGAAAATAAAAGTAACTAATGTTATGTTGCATGTTAAGTCCAAAGCACATAAATACTTTATCGTCCGGTTCTAGTTTAGTTCCTCTAATAAAGGGGAGGGTGTTTCGAATATAGATTCCAAGCCTATGCATATGTCTGTCAGAGTCCTTACGGCAAAAGTGTGAGATGTCCGGCCATGTTAAAGTAGTTAGAGGGATGGAGGAGTGTAGGTTAGTCTCATTTAGTGCTAAGATATCCGGGGTGTTTGATTGGAGAAATGCTTCAACATCTTTTAAATCAGTTCTACGCACACGCGTGTTCTTAAATGCAAGCCTCAAGGGAGTAGGCAATTTGATTTTGTTTGAGTTTTGTCCAGGTTTAACGTAATTTTAGATTGTACTGTCATTTTTTTTAAGTGTTTCAGTTTAGGTTAGGGTGCTGAACAAGTGTTTATGCAGAATACTAGGCATGCAACACAAATAGACCATCAGTTGCCCTTCCATCTACTAGGACTGAAGCCTCAGGAAAGCCCACCGGGGATGAGTGCAGGGTTCTTTTCCATGGCACTATAAACATCCCGATATTATTCAACTGTTGCTGTAGCAGGCGCTCTAAGCGTTACCAAAGCGATCGTGTATTACCAGTCGGGAACAGCAGTCCGGAACTGTCAATTCAGTACCCTCAACCCATCAGAGGATGGTCAACCCAATCTACTTGTACTGGCATTATTGCATTTACGCACACCCAAGTGCCCACTTTATAGGGGGGGATATGTGTCGGAGAGGGGAAAACGGCGTTCATTGCCCTAGTCAGGAAAAAGATTGACATCCCTGTGCTTCGGCCTCTACGTCTGGCTAATAGGCAAAGAAGGAATATGGAAACCGGGCGATAGAAAGTGCCTATCTACTTCTTAAGCAGTTTAGGTTTGCAGACCGGTAATTTGTTTGAGTCACCAGCTATAGGAAGAATGTCATTCAAGACTGGATGGGGCTCCCTCCCCTTAGTTTTAGCTTCAGAGTTTTCCTTCTCCTAGACGGATGACTTGGGTAGATCTACGGGTCCATCAGCACCGAGAGGGTTTGCCCCGCGCCTGGGTCCTCATCCAGGAATGTCTGCGGCCGACGTGGGTAGTTAATGTTACTGTGTTAATATGTAAATGTTATATGTCTACTGAAAGATTTTACACTCCTCAGTGATTAAGGGGCATTGCTATCACATTGTTACTGGAGGAGGGGAGTAAAAGTTCATGCAGTGGAAGCAGCTATATTTGCAACAGTTTTGTTGGAAGGAATTAATATATGGCTTAATATTTTCCTTTAAATGTAGATTTTTTCTCATTTATATGTTGGCTTAAGAATAGGATAACATGTTACAGTATGGCTTGATATTAAAAATTAGTTAAAAATGTGGTTGCGCAAGCTCTGGGTATTTTAGATGGCAGGAGGGTAAGGATATATCTTCAGTGTAGATACCAGTAACTTCATTTTTGATACGAACTACACTACGGAACATGTATAGATTGGACGTAAAATTATAAGCTATGGCGTGTTCAGTATGTATAATAAAGTAAATAGATATATGGGCAGATTTCCACCAGATGCGAATATATGGAGGTTGTAAGTTTTAAGTATGTTTCCACTTCTAATGAAGATATCTTAATCTCTCGTTTAAAAATCATGAAGTAGTATTTTACATTACGGACTATCGGTTCAGTTTTTGTATTTATCATTGCAAAACTAAGGAAGAGGCAGCTATTGCTATGTAATGTAGATAGCTGTACATCGAAGTACATACTATAGCTCGTATGTATCTACCTGAGTAAGAATAAAATAATGCATGACTTATCGGTAGAAATGTATAGATGTTTAGTGATAATGACCTCCAATCGGTCACCATGCGGAGGTTAAGGGCTGAAAGCTAACGACTTCCCTCCACAGCATGATTAATGTATGAGTGTTATTAGCAGCTTAATAAAGGCATATCTTCTTCTAATGTAGGAAAATAAATCCAGGTTACAATAGAATTAATTTTTTGAATTTATGGTCAAGTAAGGTTTAGTTAGAGAAAAAAAAAATATTTATTTAACATGCAAATCAGACAAAGCAGTCTTATTGGATGTTTAATTCATCTAATAAAGGTGATGCATGATACAGCTCTGGAGACGTTTTTGTTTTGCCCGTAACGAGGGGGGGTGGCGAGTTTCAGCTTTAGTCACGATAAAGTTTGCAAAAAAAATAAATTCAATGTATGCAGAATATATTATAGTAATTTTTCTCGCTGGATTTCGGTTTTGAAGTTGTTTCATTTTTATACTTCTGAACTCGTTCATACACCCCTCAACAGCCGAAAATGTTACAGACTACAACACGGCCGAAAGGGAAGTAAAAGATAAGAGGACTACTGAACAGGTGAGGGATCAGTGTTTGGTCAGCATGGTGGCACAACTCACTGTGAATAAGTAGATATAATTGTAAAGTTTTCATTAAAAAAACTTCTAATTTTAGGAGAATCAATAATTTTATACACTTTATGCATTTATTCACATAAAAACTAAATAAAATTTGACAGCTTCGGTTACAAATGAAAACAGATGATAAAAGAAATATACCAAAGAAACGTATGGAATGCTTCAAACTGGTTTTAGACCATCTTGCTTTCATCGAGTACCAGATTTGGAGTGACATAGGGGATTTAGGGAAATAAGGGAATATGTGAAGCATGATCTGCGATGTGGGAGGAAAACAGTGGAGTTGATTGGCCAAATATAGTATTTATTTGCTAAGGACCTATTATTAATTAATTTATTTGTTAAGGGTCTATTATTAACTAATTTATTTGCTAAGGATCTATAGAGAAAATAAGTGAAGAATTCGATGTCAGTGTGGAAGTTGTACACAAAATAATTCGCAAAGAACCGAAGATGCGGAAGCGTTGCGAAAATGCATCACTCCACACCTTCATCCCTGTAACAAATTATTTGACCAAGATGCATATGGAGACAGTTCCTCGCCTTCTTTATAGTCTATATCTAAATCATTGTTGCTTTTGGATATTCCCTAAGAACAAGAGGACCTTCGAGATTGTCGTTATGAGACGAAATAAGAGGTGAACAGTGCTGTGTCGAGAGTCAATATAACTGTGAAACAAGGGAAATTCCATGGATGTCTCAGAATTTGTCGAAGCGGTAAAACAAGTAAAGGTAAATTGGAGGAGACTAATTGGGAGGAGAATAAAGTTTCATGTCTGTACTATCAATAAAAGTGTACATATAAAAAAATTCTGTAAACTTTTGGAAAGCACATCGTAAGTCTACTGGCTTAAACTATATATGGACTAAAAATATAAGAATGCGAAGGGTGAGAAAAAAGAACAATATTGTTGCTTAACCACAGGCATGCGCAATCACACACGTTCAAAGAAGAACCTTATTGATCTAAATGTGTGTTGTCCTGACAACGAGATTTTCTCATGTTTTTATTTCATTTTGCTTTTTTATTTCAGTCGAAATTCTCAGAAACAGAATGACTCTTATTTGGGGGAAAGAGTAACAATTTTTCTCTATATACGATATATAAATATCCAATATTTTAGTAAACGCCCCCTTTTCTTCTCAGACACTGGAATTGTAAGAAAACCGCGAATATTAATTTCCTCTCCCCAAATGACTATTTAAATAGGTTATAATATACGTTCCTTGTGGTCTCTTGGTCGTATCAAATTCTGTATTTACTGGATTTTACAATTAGTTACTGGTCTCTGTTATTTCTAATACTGGGCAGAGATAGGTGCACACAATCATGGCCAAAGTTTAAAAAAAAATTGAAAAAAATATAAATGTTGGAGGTTGCGAGAAAATATTTTAGCAGTAAAAATCTGTTATTAATTATGAATCTATGTATTCATGAGATAAAATTAGAGAATTGGGCGTGCGCGTTTAATAAATTGCGAATCATTTCCTGTCTAGTAAAAAAGAAGCCAATGTCCAACCGTAGTTTTTCCTACGTTTAATAGATATAAAAGATGTTGAATTCCCTTACCATGTTACATACTTTGCCTTTATAGTTCATAAATTTGTCAACTTTGTTGCATAATGTTTTTTCATGAGTATTTTTAATGAATCCAGAAGGATAATGTTTATATTAACTAACGTCAAATATTGCAATGATCTCTGTATTTTGTATTGTTTTGATTGACAGAGGAGATAGAAATTGTTTATATTTGTAAATAATTATTTGAGAAAAATCCAGCAGGTTAAATCAATAGATCGTGCGGTTAAAATCAGTTTAATATAAAGTAATATTTCTACGTAAAATATAAAATTCATGTAATTTCTGAGCAATACTGTATATTTTCTTGTTTTGAAAAATGCGTATTCCTTACGTTATTCCGAGTTTCGGAAATCATTAAAATCATTATATTCTGTGTGAAATATTGTAAAGTTACGGAGTACGAGGAGCGTGCAATAAGTGATGCCCCTGACTCACTTCCATAGCAGTAGAGCAACGAAACTTGGCACAGTTATTAGTGTTTCTCTACATAGAAACCACCCAGAGTTATGCATTTCTCCCATTGTATGATGCAGCTCTGGAGACGTTTCTGAAGAACACCGCAGATTGGTCCTCAAACACCGATGTGACTTCAGAAAACAAGGCTGCGTCATCTGGAAAACGCCTTCATTTCAAAAACAACTTAATGAGCGAGAAGAGGTGAAAGTCAGAGGGTGCAAAGTCAGGAGAGTAGGGATGATGGGGATGATCTTTCCCCGCCTCTTGATTTTGATAGCTTCCCTTTATTTCCTCAAAAGTGAAGAATAATAGGCTCCTGTAACTGTGGTACCCTTTGCCAGGAAATCTGTCATCACTACTCCGTCCTGGTCCCAGAAGACTGTGAGCATGACCTTGCCAGCGGACGGCTGCACCCTTGCCTTCTTTGGAGGTGGTAAGTCCAAGTGCTTCCACTGCATTAACTGAGCTTTGGTCTATGGATCATAGTGATGGATCCAGGTTTCATCCTATGTAATCAGTCTTTTGAAAAATTTTGACTCAGCTTCTTGGCACATCTCCAAATTCATCCTCGAGCACTCGGCGGGTTCTCGCTTCTGGAATTGTGTGAGCAATCATTCTTGCAGACACCTTATGCATATGCAAATGGTCATGAATCATAGTTTCCACAGACCCTGTACTAATCTTGACATCTTGGGCTATTTGGCGAATAGTAATGCGCCGATCTTCCAATATGACAGCCTTAACTTGACGGATAGATGCCACATCAATGGCAGAATAGGGGCGATCAGGTCTGGGAGCTGTTTCCATAAACTTCCGGCCATGTTTGAATTCACGATGTCAGCGTTTTACAAGGTCATATGATGAGGCATTATCACCATATGTTTCTTTCATTTCATCAAAAGTCTCCTGTGGTGTGCGTCCTTTCAAATACAAAAACTGGATCACTGCTCAACATTCATCAGGTTCCATTTCACACGGGACTCAGTAAAAACACCTGTAAAACAGAAACCCCAATTACTTCAGAGCTGTACTTTGCCAAATAACCCGTAGAGATATAAATCATTCCACGTGAAAATTTTCAGCTAGATCAGACAACTGAAGTGGGTCAGGGGCTTTACTTATTGCAAGCCCCTCGTATATGAGTCACAAAATATTTGAAATAGAAAGTCTTAGTCCAGTCAGTGTGATAATAGGCTTGATATTGCTTACCAACTTCGGGAAATACATAAGACTCTTCTCCAAATACAAAGAACGGGTGTAATGCTAAATGACCGACGGGCATGGACATTCTTGTGAATTAATTGGATATTTGAAGTATCGTAGTTACCTATCTATTTATCTATCGGACTATCCACTTATCTCTATCAATACGAGGCATCTCTGGTTCGATTAGCGAAGACCGTACCAATTCGGCTACCATTAACCGCGGGAAATAACGTTGAATTTAAACATTTTAATGTTTATAAATGTTCTTTTACGTCAGTCAGACAGTGATCTAATCGTTATACTATGATGTATGCATAAAAGCTAAATTGACCGACTTTTATTCAAATGAAAGTGCTCAACGATAAGAAACGAATTTCTAAAAGGGGCTGTCATAATTATTTTTTTACTATAATAATTAAATACCTGCAGACACTAGTGTTTCATTCTTTCTGGAATCTTCATTGCAGGGTATAACTTTAATAAATTTATATATATATATATATATATGTTTTAATCTGCAGAATTTAACTTTAATCATTAAACTTATATATATATATATATATATATATATATATATATATGTATATATATATAGATATACCCACTATCACACGCATATATATATCTATATATCTATGTATGTGTGAGCGTGAGTATATTCACACACACACACACACACACATATATATATATATGTGTGTGTGTGTGTGTGTGTGTGTGTGTGAATATACTCACGCTTACCATACATAGAAATATATATATATATGCGTGTGATAGTGGGTATATCTATATATATACATATATATATATATATATATATATATATATATAAGTTTAATGATTAAAGTTAAATTCTGCAGATTAAAACATATATATATATATATATATATATATATATATAAATTTATTAAAGTTACGAATTTATTGTTTGAAACAAGGAGAAGAATAATATTTATTTCCTTAATCCATGGATTTTCAATAATTGCCCATATCATCAGAGGAAAGGAAATCCAATTAGCAAAATATTCAGCTATGAATAAACAAATATTTTGCTTTTCATCACATATATTGAAAAGGATATTTCAAAATTATTTAAATAGTTCTTATTACCTCACTGTAATATCTGACTTGATTTCTCATCTGTGACCTATCTCATATATACATATATACCTACTCTCACACACACACATATATATAAATAGATAGATAGATGGATTTAATAAATAGTACAAATAGTCACAATTTAATAAATGCTACAATTTCATTCTTTGACTCAATTGCTCATCGGCGTTATCTCACGTATGTTGTAGCAACTAGTCCCCTCTCATTAAATTAAGTTTCCTCACTGAATCCGGACCCCCGTATATTTATCCATCAGTATGCATCACCAAATGCCACCGAAAAATTATTTACCTTTTAAAATGCTGTACTTTACTTCATATTAAGGTAGAATTAAAACTTTAATAAAAACATCCCCCATCTCATGCTTAGTTCAATAGAATTACAAAATAGACAGTAAATCGCACTTTGATATACACATTAAATTAGAACTTAATAATAGACCTTCGTATTTCCAAACAAAAGAAAACATTTGCAATGTTGATTTCGACTATGTTTTGCTAAAAAGAAGTTCTCCTCACTCATATTATTTTATTCTTTTAATTTAATTATCTCTAATATATCTTAAGATGTTTAGAAGCGGTTCAGATACCTGTTTTAACACGGTATGCTGTTCCAACTTCCCTCGGGTCTTGGGACCCTCTCTGGCAATTCTCACTCCCCCTATATCCACCCACATCCTAAGAATTTCGAACAGTTGTACGATGACAGCAGGACCCACTCTGTTGACCAGTGGTACACCTACCTGACGTGCGACCTTATTCACATCATTATTTTCAGCATTTTTATTTGACATTCCCCCATAAATGGGGTTAGTAAATTAAAGGTTACACCACCACCGATAGTTTTATCGAAACATTATCTCTAGGAGGGTTCCCCACCAAGGTCAAATATCCCCGCACGACCTTTTTCCTCCATCACCACTACTATTCCGATTACCACCACCAACAGCAATAGAAATAAAATCTACAATGATAATAGCAACACTAATATCGGTAGCAATAATATTAACAGCAAAAATAACAATAGCAATGACAGCAAAAAACAACACCTACCATTACAGCTACAGTAATAATAAAAACATACCCCCACTACTACCACCGCAACCACCGCCACTTCTACTACTAATAATAATATTAGTGATAATAATAATAACAATAAAGTATTTTTAATAATAATAATAATAATAATAATAATAATAATGATATTAATAATAATGATAAAATAAAAATAAAAATAAAAATAATAATAAGAAGAAGAACAATGACTATAATAATAATAATAATAATAATAATAATAATAATAATAATAATAATAATAATAATAATAATAATAATAATACTATTATTATTATTATTATTATTATTGTTAATAATATTATTAACATTATTATTAATACTCTTCTTTTTATTATTATAATAACAAAAATGTTTAAATATACCATACACAAAGATTTCTGATGTTCCCTTGAGTTTGAGTGATACCAAGTCTCCACACTACTTTCAATCATTTTCATTATCCACACAGATTCTTATATTGATTTCTCGCTGGCACGACCATTGGTGTTGACTGGAATTGGTGTGCAATAAGCCTACACAAGGTCCTTACCATTCTCGCACTCATCCCCTAGAGGTCTACTTAATGCTTTCGCTCTTTGTAAGTGAAATTTCAAATTACTTCTAATTTTCTACTGAAAATTACTTAATTTTTCCACATTGGTTTCATACTATGTAAGGTGAAATTGCACACTATTTAACAAAGACCATCGAACGCATTTAAACAAAGACATAACCTAATTGCAGCATGGTATTTAATGCATACTGAAAAGTATTATTTACATTGATGTGTTTATTACATTTATAAAAACACAACATCAACAATAACGATATAAAGAAGATTCAACTAATAAGCTTACAGGAAAAAAAATATTCGTAATAAATTTAAAAGTAAAAAAAAAGTAATCCAGGTAGCTTGCATTTAGTAACATTGTATTTGTTATGTATTTGTGCTATTGTTTATAAAACCAGAGCTATCGAACATACACTTTCTAAACTTCAGAAAAAAAAAACGTTTATTCATTGATATTATATTATCGGTATTAACAATAATTTTGCAAGGGTTTAGTATCTAAACTAGTTTAACAAATTATATCGTTTTAAGCATTTCTGTTTATTGATTCAAAATTGCTTAACTTATTTATTCGTAAGCGGTTTGACTTTGCTTTCAATTATAAGAAGACGCAGTCACATTTCTAGGAATTCGCTAATGTGCTTTTAATGGAGTTCTCAATTCCTGACTTCCCGACCACTTCAGAAAACATTTTACTCGATCTCTAATAATGCGCTCACGCGTCTCTCTCTCTATCTCTCTCTCTCTCTCTCTCTCTCTCTCTCTCTCTCTCTATATATATATATATATATATATATATATATATATATATGTATATATATATATAGATGTATGTATATATACTGGATAATATATATATATATATATATATATATATATATATATATAAAAGTGAACGTGTATGTTTGTCTGTCTGTCTGTGTGTCTGTCTGTCTGTGTACATTTCCCTACGCAATAACTCTGTCAATTTTTAGGCTATAGACTCGAAATTTGAAATACCATGTACTGATATTTGGGAAAATCGATGTGACGGGTGTCAGCCAGAAATTTTGCTGTTAAGGGGTCAAATTTCAACGATTTGACCTTTCAGAACTCTACTAAACTCCTCCGATAATTTTGGGTCTAGACACTTAAACTTTTAGATATAGGTTCCTTGAACCTGGATCTAACTTAATAAAGTGATTTGAGCCCGAAACTATCAATTTTAAGGGTCATAATAGGGGTCAAAGTTTTAAAAAATTAACCATTTTTTTTGTTTTTTTGCTTTTTTTGCACAACATACACCTCCAAACACCCGAGCAACGCCGGGCAACCCTGCTAGTATATATATATATATATATATATATATATATATATATATATATATATATATATATATATATATATATATATATAAAGATAGATAGATAGATGGATAGGTATAGGGGAAAGAAAATTAAAACTGTAAGTTGAATTCTACAATCAAATTTATTGTTCAACTGAATAGTCCAAAACAATTTATAAAGTCCGTATTCCGTGGAGTTTCAAAGAATGCAATCCGTGTTAATCTTCTCATCAGAGGACATACTGCACTGCCCGAAAAAAAAAAAAACAATTTCATTATTCCAGATGTTTTTAAGGCTTTGCAGTAAGATTTTATGCATCGACACGCTGGACTTATTTTGGACTCCATTCTCTCTAAAAAATATTTTGCATTTCGGATCAACTGAGAGAATGTTCCAGCCCGCTGAAAACCTTGCTGTATAAACATTTTTGTCTTTATAAAATTATTATTATTATTATTATTATTATTATTATTATTATTATTATTATTATTATTATTAAACATGAATAATAGAATGGTCGGAGTAATATAAATTTCAAGGTTAAATCCTCAATTCGATTGAAAATGTAATAAGAACATGATGCCTGTAAATTCGCGGTTTGTTTATATATATATATATGTATATATATATATATATATATATATATATATATATATATATATATATATATATATATTACATATCCAACATTTTTACTACATTTTTTATTTAGCAATTTATAACAACAATAAATTGTGGTTTTACTTAATGCCTAAACTAGCAAATTCTCGCATTGCTACAAATGTAATTTGCTTATTTCTTTATGTGCTCTGATTAGAAGAATGACAAGGATAGCATTTATTGAAAGTCCGCGGAATAAGGTCTTTGTAATTTTTATTGGAGTATTCAGTCGAACAATTGATTCTGATTGTAAAGTTCAAGTTAAAGTTTAATTTACTTTCTCTTATTATAAGCTCTTCTCTCTATGTCGTATTGAGCTTTTTTAATTCGTTTTTTTATTATATATATATATATATATATATATATATATATATATATATATATATATATATATATATATATATATATATATATATACAGTCCTGGTCCAATCATACGACCACTTAAGAAAGTAAGCGTTTAGGCATATTATCGAATTTTTAATCAAACAAATGGTTAAAACCATTGCAAAAAGGGAAAATAAAAATGAAATCTACTTCATTCGAAACCTTGACCCTGACTTAATAATAATTTTTTTAAACAAACATTTTCACCTGGTCAAAATGATAAGAGCACTGATAATTTATCTAAAAAAGGCAATTATAAATTACTAAAAAGGATATCAGTATTTTGTATAGCCTCCATTATTACGAATTACTTCAAAAATTCTCTTCGTCATGCTTGAGACTAAGTTTTTTTTCAGTTGCGAAGGAATTTTATCCCATGTACTGAAAACTGAATCAGAAATTTCCTTTATCGAATCATACTGGGTTCCATCTTTGAACACTTCTTTTGCCATCTATCCCCAAAGATTTTCAATGGGATTGAGGTCCGGAGAACATGCTGGATGATCTAACAATTCTATATTATTTGCAGAAAAGTATTCTTGTGCTTGTCGAGAAGTGTGTATCGCAGCGTTATCTTGCTGGAAAATCCAATTTCTTCCACACAGACGTGGACCTTCAGTCCTGAGAGAAGCATTTTCAAGCATCGAAATCTACTTCAATGATGTTTGTCGGCCTTTCACTACTTGCAACTTTAGGGTCTCAGCTGACAAGAAAGCACCCCAGATCATTAAAGACCTTACTCCACTATGCCGAGTTGAAAAAGTCTCTTTGGGCAAACTTCTATCATGCCAATAGTGTTGAAATCCATCTGGACCATCTAGATTAAACTTTTTCTCATCGGAGAAAATTACATTTTCCCACTTCTCTTCATCCCAAGGTATGTGGCGGCATATTTAAGTCGGTTGGTTTTATGCTGTTCCAGAAGACGTGGTTCCTGCAGTCGCTTTAAATGATTGAAACCCTTCATTTTCAGATGCCTTCTGATGGTTTTAGGACGACATTCTGCTGCTGTTTGGCTGTTCAATCGACTTGAGCTCATACTGGATTGTTTTCAAACTTCTTCTGATACGGAAATCAAGTGATGGGGTTATTTTTTTTGGTCGACCTAGACTCTTTTGTGCCCATATTGATCTGGATTTCATAAAAAAATGTGATGACCGTTTTGCTACGATTCACTTCGTTTGCAATAGATCTATTAAGCTAAAAGATACTTCCTCCCTCAAACTCTGATAATGGTTTCCCTTTTGCCATTTATAATTTAGTTAGATGTTTTTTTTTATATACTAACAAGTTGCTTTTAGTAACATAGAAAGAAATTCCGTGTTCATTTTTTCAAAACTAGCCGATTTTATTAAAGTGGTCTTATCAACTTGACCAGGTGAAAATGTTTTTTTTTTTTAAATAAATATTAGATCAGGGTTTAAGATTGGAATGAAGCAGATTTAATTTTTTTCCATCATATTTTCCCCTTTGGCAATGGTTTCAACTATTTGTTTGATTAAAAATTCGATAATATGCGTAAACGCTTACTTTCTTAAGTGGTCTTATGATTTTGACCAGGACTGTATATGGGGGTTTGCTGGGTGGATGCGAGTGTGTTGGTGTGCCTATATTCCAGTAGATCAGAATGATATTAGTATTGCCGGTTCCGAATAAAAATAATTAACAAACGGTCGCACCTTATGAACTCATTTAATCTGTTGTGTTTTGTGAGTAAAATTTGTTTCTACAAATAATATAATTAACAAAAGCTATTATTGCTTTAAAATAATTTCCCTATCAACAATCAGTTTGAATGTAGTTTTATTTAATTTAATACACATATAAACAAATATTACGCGTTTATTTTTACATTTTTGTTCATAATCACTGCCTTGTTCAGGTTCTCTTTAACTACCTTACTGAGATATGCAGATAACTATATACATGTATATATATATACACACATGTATTAATATAAATATACACACAGTCACACACACCCACACACACACATGTATATATATATGCGTGTGTGTGTGTAAGTTTGTGTGTGCGTTAGTATATATTTAAAATTCAATTTAAACTTGTAAATGTGAATTTACCAAAATTATTAGTCTATAAGCAATACAATTTAAAATTATAATATTTGCGTTATTCAGTTTGTTAATATAAAGTTATATATATATATATACATATATGTGTATATATATATATATCTATACATGTATATAGTTATCTGCATATCTCAGTATATATATATATATGTGTGTCTGTGTATATATATGTGTGTATGTATATGTGTGTATGTATATATATATATGTGTGTATATATATGTATATATATATGTATATATATATATGTGTGTGTGTGTGTGCGTGTGTATAGGGAAACGGCGTCTTTGTGAGAATAAGAAGAACATTTATATCAAACAAGAGTTGCTGGTACAAAAAAGGTTAGTAAGTCCGTTGGGAGTCGTCTCTGTACGACATTCGGGATAGCTCTCATTGAGCGGCCTACACTTGCTGGTTACCTAATGAGTAAGTCCGTCTAAGCGGTTATAAGGGTGTGTATGTCCCCATCACACCCCTCCCGCGCTTTTTGTTCAGGGAAAAAACGTTAATATTTTTTTATTTTGAGGTCGATGGTAATGCATTCATTGACCTAAGCAATCGACAACGCCAAATCGAGCAAAAATTTACCCCTGTGTTAGCTCACTTTCACCTGCGTACTTCTGACCATTTCGAATAGCAATCTACTACAATCAAGTAGTAGACATCCTCCACTTGTCTTGCGAAATCCACATGTATTCTCGACCAAGTTTGGTCTGTCTTTGGCCATCGTTTGTAGGTGATTGATGTTGTTTTAGCTGCTAAAGAATAACCCTTGCAAGACTCAACCAATTTTGAGATGTCTTAATCCATATTTGACCAGTATACATAACTCCACAAAAGGATTTCACCCTATTACTTCCTGGATGGCATGTGTGAAAATCTCTTAGTATTTGTGTATGTAAAGTATTCGGTATAACCACCCCTTGACTATCTAATAATACATTGTCACACGTGGAGACAATGTCCGCTATCTGTCGATGTTTTTCCATGATCTTCTGTTTTGTGGAGCAAATGAATTCGTTTTCTTGGGCATCGCATTTTATTTCATGTAGGGTAACTTCTAGTTATTTAATCACGTTAATCATCAGATTCTTACTCTCGCTGACGTTTTTTAAAGAAGTGATCACAGTGTCTTCTAGTGGTTCGACTTGACTTGGAATTAACCTCGACAATCCGTCAGCATGACCATTTTTTTGTGAGGGAAGGTATTTTTACTTAAAGATATAGTAAAGTAAGATCGTACCCCATCTTCGCAATCTTTTTGCTGTATACACAGGTAGTCTTTTCTTCGATCCGAAGATAGTAAGTAGCGGTTTATGGTCAATTTTCAAATTGAAAACTCTTCCATGCAAATAACGATGGTACTTTGTTACTGCGAATGTTATTACGAGGGCTTCTTTCTCGATTTGGGAGTAATGTATTTTCCGAAGGTAATAAAGCTGGTGACGCATGTGCTACTGGTTTCTTGCTTCCATCCGGCATTTTGTGAAATATGCAAGCGCCTATGCCATGAGAGCTTGCGTCGCTGGCAACTATGATATCAAATTCTGGATTATAATATGTGATAGATAGGTCAGACGTCATAGCAGTTTTAATTTTGTTGAATACATTCTGCCATTCAGATGTCTATTCCCAAGTACTGTTTTTCTCCCAAAGTTTGTTAAGTCGGGTCAGAAGATTATGCATGTTAGGAATAAATAACTGGTAATATTGGCCAATCATAGAAAGCTTTGTAATTCTGTGACGTTCCCGGAAGTTGGTGTGGTTTTGTTGCAGTGGTCCTGTCAGAATCTTACCTCCTTCCCTCTTTGTCACATATGTATCCTACTAGGAGCGTGCAATAAGTAATGCCCGTAACCCACTTCCATAGTAGTAGAACAACGAAACTTGGCACAGTTTTTAGTCTTATCTACGTAGGAACCACCCAGGCTTATGCATTTCTCCCATCGTTTCATGCAGTTCTGGAGACCATTTTCGTAGAACACCCCAGGTTGGTCCTCTAACCACGACGTGACTTCAGAAACCAAGGCTGCATCATCTGGGAAACGCTTTCCTTACGAATACAACTTCATGGGTGGAAAGATGTGAAAGTCAGAGGGTACAAAGCAGGAGAGTAGGCAGGTTCGGGAGGATTTCATAACCACAAGCCCGTGCTCCTTATCTGGCGGCATGCGAGTTGTGGACCGGAGCGTTGTCCTGCAAGCGGAGGGTACATTTTCTGACCTTGCCCCGACTCTTGATTTTGATAGCTCCCCTTAATTTCCTCAAAAGTAAAGCATAATAGGCTCCTGTAATTTTGGTACCCTTCGCCAGGAAATCTGTCATCCTGGTCCCAGAAGACTGTGAGCATGACCTTGCCAGCGGACGGCTGCATCCTTGCCTTCTTTGGAGGTGGTGAGTCCAAGTACTTCCACTGCATTGGCTGTGCGTGGGTCTCTGGATCATAGTGATAGACCCAGCTTTAATACTGTGTAATCAGTCTTTTGAAAAAAGTTGACTCATCCTCTTGTCACATCTCCAATTTCATCCTCGAGCACTCGGCGGGTTCTCGCTTCTGGAATGGTGTGAGCAACCTGGGAATCCATCTGACAGACACCTTATGCATATACAAATAGTCATGAATCATAGTTTCCACATACCCTGTACTAATCTTGACATCTTGGGCTATTTGGCGAATAGTAATGCGCCGATTATCAAAAACGGCAGACTCAACTTGACGGACAGATGCGTCATCAATGGCAGAATAGGGGTGACCAGGTCTGGAAGCTGTTTCCGGTCAGCGATTTACAAGGTCATATGATGGGGCATTATCACCATACGTTTCTTTCATTTCATCAAAAGTCTCCTGTGGTGTGCATCCTTTCTAATACAAAAACCGGATCACTGCTCGACATTCAACAGGCTCCATTTCACACCCGACTCAGTTCAAAGACCTGTAAAACAGAAACCCCAATTACTTCAGAGCTGTAATTTGCCACATAACCCGTACAGATATAAATCATTGCACGTGCAAAATTTCATCTAGAGCAGTCAACTGAAAGTGGGTCAGGGGCATTAGTTATTGCACGCCCTTCGTATCTATTCAATTTCTTCTGGGAATAATTCACACTTTCCTTCATGGATTTGAAACCGAAATCCTGTATTCGTCCAAATACTTTTTGCATGTGCTCTCTATGTTGTTCCTTGGATTTGCTGGTGATAATTATATAGTTAAAGTATGCAGTTGCGAAATCGAGTCCGTTTAGCATAGTATCCATTATTTCTTGGAAAATCGCCGGACCCCAAATGATAGTCTCTCAAATTTGTATAAACTCCTGGGGGTGGTTATGCAAAGTAGCTTTGAGCTATGTTCTCTCAATCGGAATCTGAAAATAACCCTCACTCAGATCGAACTTAGAGATAATCTTTCCTCCGTTCAATTTCGCGAAAATCTCCTTGGGACTAGGCAGTGGGTAATGATAGTCTTTCAAGACTGCGTTTAGCCCAGTAGAAATAACAGCGCAAATGCGGATTTCTTTCGATTTTTTACAAACACGACAGGAGCTGAGCATTAACTGAATTCTAATTTTGATAAGATGCCAGTTTTTACTACTGTAAAGTTTCTCATTGATTTTCTCTAGCGAATCGAATAGTAAGTTTTAGTTCAAATTTGGCTGTTGCTTTCCTACATTTACCCAGCCCCACTGTAAATGTTTCAGGAAAAAGCTTTTTTAGATCAGCTTTAAGTTCTTGTTTTTTCTGTAGAAAACAATTCTACTTTCTTACAAAAAGTGTTGATGGGTAGAGCCCACAGATTAAATTCCTGAAACCAGTCAGTCCCAAATAAATTTCTTGTATTCTTGAGCACAAATAATTTCAGCTTTTTTGTCGAACCATTAAAAGTTACATTGCTTGTTATGTTTTCTTTCAAAATATATTTTTCTCCAGTTAGCGTTTTCCTGACGTGCCAGTTTTATTCATAGTTGGCCTATTTAAATTTTTCACGTCTGTAAATATATTATCGATAAGTCCGACTCTGAGTCTAATTGAAATTTAATTTCCTTGTCTAAAATTCCAATAGGATGTATTTCCGACTGTTGTTTTCGTCTTACTTATTAATTCTCGTCTGTTGAACCCGAATTTTACTTTGCCTCTGCCGTTTGCCGCGTGAGCTTTTGTGTCCTAGTTCTTTGCAATTTAAACATACTTTGGTGCGAAAGGGACAAGTATTTGCCCAAGGCAAGTTTCCGTAGCGAAAAAAAGGCGTTGAAGGCTTCTGATTACCTTGTCTGCCATGCTTGAGTGAAGATTGTGTCCATTTTCCGCTGTGTTTTTTGGAGAGTATCCCCCAATCCTTTATATGTTCTTCATGTGTAAAATGCCAGATTCTTCGAAGTTCTTTGAGTCCCTCTTTATACTAATGGTCCCTTGGCAATCTTTCGCTAGCTTTTGTACAATTAAGCCTGGTTTATTTTCCAGTTTTGACAAATCTCTTCGACGGATCTCAGAGTCTGTTGTCGAAGTGAAACTCTGGACGGAAATGAGACACTTGAAATCATTGTCACCCAATTTTGACAATTTGAAATCGTAACAGAGTTCGTTGACTATCGAGGCGAATGTCAAGTAGTCCACATCGTCTTTTGCGTAAGGTTCAAGCATTTCCACCGTCTGTGGAAAAGTGACGCCCCAAGCTGAATAGATTAGTTAGTTGTTTCACGGTTCCTTAAACGTCAGATCGCTAGTCTTTTGTGGCAAGATATAATCGACGGATTCGTCGTGTTCCGTGGCCCCTAAGTTACTGAGTAGCAAACGGACTTTTTTTTCGTCCACCCAATTTTCACAGTCGACATTGGACATATATTTATACCGTCTAAAATACGTTTCAAACGTTTCATTGTTTTTTCAGGAAAGTAGGTGAAGTTATTTATTGTACTTAGTACCGCAATCTGAGGAAACGTACGAAAAAGAAACTACGGTATGAATATCAGAGAGGCGGTAGCACTCTCTATATAGGGATGGCCCGTACACGCCTATATACGCCTACAAAACATATACTATACATTACTACTTTAATGTTTTAACGTACATACGTTTGACATTTCTCTGTCGAGTAATATATCTTATATTGGTATTATAAAAACACCTAGACACCTCAAAAACAGAAGAACCCGACCTCATCCCGGCTGTGCTATAAAAAATGTCTCGCCGAGATTGCTCTAATTCTCTCCAAACTTTACAATAAATGTTTGGCAAATCTTGCTTTCCTGACTGCTGGAAAACTGTTTCTGTGGTACTAATTTTCAAGAATTCTGGCGAAAGAACTGACCCATCAAATTATCGCCCCATCAGCCTTCTCCCGCTTTTCGCCAAAATATTTGAGTCCTTGATTAATCAAGCTCTAGTCTATCACCTTACAGCTGCTGAACTCATGAGCGACAAACAATATGGATTTAGGCAAGCCCGTTCCGCAGGAGATATCCTAAATGTAATCTCTGAACATATATACTTTTCACTGGACAAAACAGGGAAGGCTAGCGTGGTAGCCATCGATATATCTTAGACTTTTGATAGGGTATGACACGATGGTTTCTAAGAAAAATGAGATCATGTGGTATCATTGGAAGAATAAATAATTTAATTAAATCTTTCTTAAGTAAGGGAAAATTCATGTTGTCCTCAACGGTCGTACATCAAAACAATATGATATAAACGCGGGAGTATCTCAGCGATCTATCCCCGGACCTTTATTATTCCTGATATTCATAGCTTACCTTCCTGATAAAATTGTTTCTCATATACGTATATTTGCTGATAACACCACTCCTTATAACAGGCATGAGGGGAAAACAAATGAACACATATCTTAGAGAATGGCAGAAACACTAGTAGATGACCTCCAATACGTATGGGATGGGGACAAGAATGGATGGTCACATGTATGCTGCAAATATTAAGCTAGTTTCCTTGAAAAACTACAAGAAACCTTCACTACCACAATTTGCAATGACCAAGAACATATTACCCAAATGTACTTCCTTTAAACTCCTCGGCCTAATGTTTACATGGAATATGAACTAAAATGGATATATTGAGATGATTGCCAAAGCTTCTGCGAAGAAGGTGGGCTCTCCATACCGTGCTAGAAATCTACTTACGCCTGAATGTATCCTGTACTTCTATAAGGCCACAATTCGCCCATGTATGGAGTATTGTTGTCACATGTCGGCTGATGCTTCTGCTACTTGTCTCTCACTCCTTGACAGGGTTCAAAAGAGAGTCGCCACCTGATAGGTCCTGAACTATCATCTAAGCTTCATCCTCTGTCCCACCGACGAAATGTTGCGTTTCTCTGTCTGTTCTACAAGTATTTAATGAAGAATGTTCTTACGAACCACAAGCACTTGTACCCCCTAGGCGTGAATACCTCCGACATACCCGACAAGTAGCTTAATCATACCCCTTCACATTGGAGATTCCTAGGTGTAAGAAATCTTTCTACTCCAATAGTTTCTTCCCCAGACCCAGAACGGCTAGACTTTGGAACTCCCTTCCGAGATTCTGCTTTCCCAACTGTACTTACATGCAGAAGTTCAAGGCTAATGTGAACAGATATCTTGCTACTCATCATAATACCCCTGCAACTTATGTTCCCGATAGTAGCCGCCTATTTCAAATTGGCACTGTTCCTTGTTCGGGGTGGAAATTGAATTAAAAAAAAATATTTTGATATAGTGATTTTAAGTTTGTTTGACTCGCGTGTCTTGTGATCTCCTGCCATCATCTGTGTTAATATCTCGTTGAAAGTTGTCTTCCAAACCGCAGTAGATTCTTTCCAAGAACTAAGGTGTTGTAGAGCACACTTCTTGCTAACCATCGTCGCCTACCTGTAGCTTTTGTCTTTGCAATATTGCGGCCAATAACCATCACTTATATGTTCGATAATAGTTCCTTCTGGTAAGCCCTTTACATTAAGTGATTTCACAACACCGATTTCTATGAATAATATAAAAGTAATTACATGAGTCTTCAATGACATTTCAAAATTAACATCACAAATCACCTAATATATGGAGGAAATATCTCTTACTAAAGCAGGGGGGCTTTATTATTTTAACACACTTTCATTGCGTATTTTTACACTCTTAGGCACAATTTCCATTCGCAATTATCATTATTATTATTATTATAATTATTATTATTTTTATTATTATTATTATTATTATCATCATTATTATCATCATTATTATTATCATTATTATTATTATTATTATTATTATTATTATTATTATTATCATTATTATAGTAAACAATATGAAAACCCATCTTAGCACATATAAAAGTATTTACTAGAACACACGTTTTGCCTCATATTAAGGTCATCTCAATATTAATGCGTCAATACATACTCATACTGAAACATTTTTCAAAGGAAAATGTTTTAATTGAATACTTGTAAGAAAAGTATTAAGACAAACTTACTTACATTGTGTCTAAAAATTGATGGAATTAATTGCACATCTGAAATATGTAAAGATTAACGTAGCAGAGTTCCGTCTTTTACCTCAAAAACTATGTAAATATATAAAAATAAGAAAATTTAAAGAGACCGAAATATGAAAAAAATATGCTTTTACAAGTTTTCATTTATTTTTTTTGGTAAAAATACATTAAACGCTACGTTGGTTATAAATATCTTATGATATGTGTGATTTGTTTCTCTAATTAGAAACATGTAAGACAGAAGACTTTGCTATCATCAGCTAGAAATAACACCTTAAAATATAGCGTTCGGCCCTTAGTCGTAACCATTTAAGCTATTGTAAGATGGATAGGAAATAGTTATAAATAAGTTCACTTTAAACTATGCAAAATTGCTTATGCATGCAATAGTACTAAGATATTAATTGTTTTTTCATTTTGTTAATTTACAGCTGTTTTACCAAAAAGTGTCATAAATGAATGCAATCATTTGAATCATTCTAGCGACGTTTTCCGACATTTCCCCCTAGGACGATGCAGTTTAAAATATGGTATAGACTGTGCAGAATAACAATTTTGTAATTGATTCTACACTAAATTAGACTATCAATTTTAGTTTAATTAAAGTGTAATTTAATTATATACATCGATTTTAATCGTAATTTCATTGATAATCTATTATGTCTGAGTCTTTGTCTATCACTATATTTGCAAACTCATATAAATATAAATTTGTTCAATTCAATATTCTTACTCGTGATTCGTCTTCATTTTGTGTGTGTTTGCCTATAAAGCAGATGCTCACAAAATCGTTTCACACTTTCCACGTACATATTATCATTATTCTTGTTTTAACAACATCTTTGACGCCCCCCCCCGTTCGGCAGTCGAAGGCAGTGTTGCATAATATGGTTCTCTCTGAATATCTGCAGATAGTGTGTCCGTGTTTGTACGTTAGTGTGCTTTTTCTAACTTAATTCGCAAGTGGTTCAATTTCTTTTTACCTTCTTGACCGCGAGTGCGAACTCTAAAAAGAGAGGTCCTCAATATTTGTAGGCGTATAGGCATTTTTTCCACCTGGAAATAAAAGTAGAAGTATTAAACTTCAACTCCTGGTAAGTAAGTACTAAAGTTAGTATAACCTGCGAATTCTAAAATGTACCTCAAATCCAGTTAAAAGAAGCAAAGCTCATAAGTTCATCACTGTCATTATATTATCCCTAAATATTGATTTGCATTTTAGAATATTTATTAGAGCAAGCCATTCTAAATTTCACTGTCTGTTTGTTTCTCTAGTTGTCTGTCTTTTCTATATTTCCGCAGAAACTGCTAGTGCAAGTTGAAAGACATTTTGTATAGATTTTTGTTCAAATAAGCTACAGCGATTTATGTTTTATGGTATGCGTTCGATGCATCTTAAGAAATTAATATAGAATATTTATCACAATAACACATTTATTCTAAGAGTGCGCGCTCCAATTACTGGTCCAATCTGTCGGTAATTTGTTATAGAGCTTTTTATTGTCATGTACAGCAATCTTAAAATATTGTTACCCGCTGTATGAACACATAAAAGGATTAATATGGGTTTATAGTGATATGTAATTCATGCATAAATAAGTACAAATGTCCTCACATGCAATCATAAATGTAGCTTAGGGCATTCCTTGTAAGTAAACGGGCTATAAATTTGTCAAGTTTTTAAGGGTAACAAGTCCTTATGCATTGATATTTATTTACATTTCAGCAGAAGGAAGACATTGCCTTTGCTAGCAAGACAGATGGCGCTTAAAATTACAAAGGCGTAATACATTGAAGAGTTCTTGTTCATGCGCGAAGAAAAAGCCATTTATTTTTTACGGTTTGCTAAAACGTGACAAGATTTAACATAACCTCATCCATGATTAACAAGATGGCCAGAAACAATCAATATGACATTGCCAAGCTATTGGTTGTCAATTAAATCAACGTGACAAATTATCATTGGAAGAAATGACCCAAGTGACGACTTTCAATGATTTTTATTCTGGAGAGAACAGGGAAATATAAACGATAAATATTTTCAATAAGAACAGAATAAAAAAGAAAAGTAAAATAAAATTAATCCATATAAATAAAACAGATTAGATAACAAAATAAATATTAAGAAAAGTTGCATTCGTCTGGAAGATATTGAATTATATTTAATCAATAAAACAATAAATTACGCTAAAATTGCTCTATCAAGCAAAACACATGTCATCAAAAATGTCCATCGCAAAGTGCATACAATTATTGTGGTATATTCTGATCATGACAATAAAATATAAATCATTGTTTTACATTACTTTCACATTGCTTGCTCCCATGTTTGCATCTCTAATTCCTTCTCTACTGGGCAGTGTAGCCCATAACATCATATTATTCGTCAGTGTTCGACAATGGATGTGTTATGCATATATAGACACCAGAATCGTTTAATATTTATAACAAAACACACATATTTACGTTGAATAAAAAAAAATCACCACTTTCACTTGAAGACTTGATAAAAATATATCTGCTTTATTCTTTATTTGTCCCCCAATGTTTGCCATGATTTCCAATGCTCCTTCCCTTATTTGTAATCCTTAAATTACGTGAAATAGAAAACAAACAAATGTCCCTAATCAGTTAAAAATAAAAATAAAATATTTCCAAGACGAGAGAGAGATAAAGAATAATCGAAATAAATCATTCATTACATTTGTCAGTTGTTATCGTTTTACGTATCCATTGTCTACGTGATCCAATATGGAAATTCACATTAACTTTTATTCTATCTGAACAGTCCAAGATGTTACTGTTTGTGTCTAACGCGATATTGTTAAATCAGATGTACACGCATTGTGCTATGTTTCGATATTATAACATGCTAGTATATTATTAATATTTTATTTCATGAACACTTTTCATTCCATCATTATATTTTAGAAATAGTATAATCTGAGTTGAATATAATATATGCTGTTTTTGTACATATAAGGTTTATTATGATAAGCTAAATCATTTAGATTTGAAACAGACGACCAGAAAATACCTTAGTTTTGTGTGACTAATATCATTTGAAAACACCTGAAATTGTCTTAAACAAACCAAATAAACAATCCGCACAGCGCACTTGGTAGATAGCAGTTACTTTCCGATAAAAAAAATGCCGTTTTGTAACAACCTGCAGATTCAACTAAATTTCATATGTTATTTTCCTCTCGACTCTCCGGGAGGTAGCCAGAGGAACCCCAGTTTGAAAACGAGGAACAAATAGAGAGGCCGCAAAAACGGAGCTAAAG
The DNA here is from genome assembly GCF_053919585.1 of Euprymna scolopes. Taxonomy (NCBI): domain Eukaryota; kingdom Metazoa; phylum Mollusca; class Cephalopoda; order Sepiida; family Sepiolidae; genus Euprymna; species Euprymna scolopes. The sequence continues at coordinate 29,027,722 of NC_136495.1, read as the reverse complement.
CTAAGGGAAATCAGATTATCTCTTCTATCAGTTTTATTAGGTATCTTTGCATTGGACTTGGACAAATTACTTTAAGTCTGAGTCAGTTACTTCGAATAGCCTTTCTATTTCCTTGACTCCAATGAAAAGTCTTATTCGAAGTCCATGTAATGTTATTAGTAGTGAGTCTACCTAGTAGAAATATTAATTTGCAAAGGTTACGTTATTGGCGAGATAACAGAAAATGTTTCTCCATCTAATTTATTAACTTTTAAATAGATATAATTTTCATTGTAACAAAATCACCATTTTTTGGCTTTAAGAACTCTTTCAGAAATGTTAATTTTCTTACTATGTAAAGTATTCGTACATAATTCTGAGTAATATTTTTCTTAGATAGGTTACTGTTAAAGGAAGTTAGCGACTGTTACAAATAAGCCTGTTTCTCTTCGCAGTTCTCGGTCCATAAGCTGCTTTCCTCCAGACGTCTAGACTGAGCGACACATTCTAACACGTAGGTCTTGTGTGTAAGATTTAAGATGGCAAGAAATATTATTGTATTTAATCGGCAGCTTACACTAACCAAATATGAATGATAATTTAATGTCAGCTCTGATTACTTTTAAGTAAATATTTCTTGATTGTGCGGCATATAATGAAACGAACATGATATAAAGATGGACTACCTGTGAGACTATGACATTCGTTTAGAAACTCGTTTCACGCGGATGTGTAAAATGATTAAAAACTAACAAAATATAATTAACAAGTAATAGTGATTGCTCTCCATATTTCTGACTTAGTTTAGAACAAAGATCAAATAGAGTAAATTCCCACTGTTTTCCATAATTACTTGTATTAAGTTTGTCTTATTCGAGATTAGAACGAATTTATTTGAAAGCAGCGTTCACTTGTTCGGTACACGTCCCATAGAATGACCTACAAAAACAACACGAATCGACTTAAGTATTAATATAATTTGTAAATTTGGATGTTTATGTAATAACAGGTAGGTTCATAAATTTGCCAGTTTTCAGTTGTTTAAATCATTTAATAGTAACTTATTAGATTCATGTTTATATAATTTACCATTATCATCAGAATTTATGCATAACTTTTTCATTTAGGAGGATTAAAGCGTTGAAAATATTATGTTATTATACTGAAATATATTTTACTATGTTTAACCCCAAAAGAACACCTTTACTCAATAGAAAAGTTGTTATTTTCAATCATCACAATGTTTCTTACACGTACTATTAACTAGATACCTCTAAAGAGAATTAAGTTGAAAAATCGTTTCTTCATCAATCATATTCTCCTGCTTTTTTATTTCGAGGAATACAAAGCAATATATTGTCTTATGTTTACATCAAAAGAGGAGAGTGGAGATGGATTCATACATCGAAATCTAAAGAAGTTTACGATATTTTTAATAGGAAATGTTAAATCGGGAACAATCTTTGCACCAAGACATAAATTATATAGACTTGCTTAGTACGTGTCTCGCACCTGCCTGAAGCACAGTATTTCTTATATTCATTGGAATTATTCAGTTTTCAACCTATTTTAAAATTATGTTCAATACTCTTTTTTAACATGTGTTTATTCTTTATCCTCTTATGTTACGATTATCTGTAATTTTAATTAATTTTTGAAGCTGTATTAATTTTCAGATACACACTTAAAATTCTTTTATTCTGGCAGTTCTAAATTAATTTTCAGATACAGATTTGTAACGGAAATTTCTGTTAGAAATCGCAAACGAAGTTTATAACTCTGGCAGTTCTTTTTTGTAATATCCACTTTTTAATATTCATTTTGTTAGAATTAATGCCATTTATGCTTAATGCCTTCGAATGTCGTGTATATGCATGTTTGGAAATGTCTAAGTATCGACTGATCTTTTTTTATTAATTTTTTTTTACAGGCCAGGCTCAAAATATTGAATTCCAATCTCGAACTATATTAACTATATTATGTTAACCCGTGTAGAAACCAAAATCAACAAACACGTGGGTATTTAATCATTAAACTATTTGCTTAAAGTATGGAATTTTATGACAAATTAGATACTTCTAAACTTGTATATATGATATTGAAAATATTACTATATACAATCAATTTCAAAAACACACTATATGGATTTTTTTACAATAGAATCACCATTAATAAAGATCTGATGTAAACTCGGGGATAAAAGTCAATAAACGTAAGGCGTTACTTTAGTAATTATTAATGACGTAGTGTGAGTACAGTTTGAATTATTTAAGGTCCGACTCAACAAAAAATTTGTTTACAGTGAACTTAAAGGCTACCACATTGTAATCGGGCAGGAAGCAAGCCGCTGGAACAATAGCCAGAGACTTTCTTTATCAAATCTCTAAAAATGTTGATAGTGAGTGGAACTATATGAGTGTTTTTTTATATTTGGCAAGAGGGATCATAAATAGCAGTTCTGGTTTAATTATAGTGTTAGCTGGTAACATATTTCGTATTTTTGTTGACTTTATCTTTTAATTATGAAAATAAAATGGCATGACATGGAACGGTGTTCTAATAAATGATATATGAGAAGTCTGGAGAATCTTGTGGTCGAATGACTCTTTTATTTATGAATTTACATAATATTTAGGAAGACATTAAATGGAAAAGAGAATTTATATATTACATTTGTTTTACTCAGTGTAAGATTCATAGTATTATTTTTTAAATAATTAAGTTGGAATTTTATCAATGTAATGCACATATATATATATATATATATATATGTATGTGTATATATATATATATATTTATATATGCACGGTTATATATATGTATATATATACATGAACTCATATATATATACATACATACAT